>NC_044569.1:52264498-52364001 GCF_007565055.1 Rhinopithecus roxellana | reverse complement strand
TAACTCTGTGAGATGAACTCACAGATCAGAAAGAAGTTTCTCAGAAAGCTTCTTTCACGTTTTGAACGGATGAAATTTCCTTTATCAGCGTAGGCCTCAATGTGATCCAAAGAAGCCCTTCTCAGTTTCCCCAAAGACAGTGTTAATGGACTGCTCCACGAAACATAAGTGTAACTCTGTGAGATGAATTCACACATCACCAAGAAGTTTCTAAGAAAGCTTCTTTCTAGTTTTCATCTGTGGAAATTTCCTTTGTCACTGTAATGTTCATTGCGCTATGAAGTATCTAATTGCAGATTTCCAGAAAACTGTGCTAACAAACTGATCACTGAAGAGAAACGTGTAACTCTGTGAGTTGCATTCACACATGGCAATGCAGTTTCTCAGAAAGCTTCTCCTTAGTTATTATGTGAGGATAATTCCTTTATCACCATTGGCCTCAATAGGCTCCCAAATATCACTTTGCAGATTCCACCAAAAAAGTGTTAGCAAACTGCTTCTTAAGGCAGAGGTTGTAACTCTGTGAGATGAACTCACAGATCAGAAAGAAGTTTCTCAGAAAGCTTCTTTCACGTTTTGAACGCGATGAAATATTCCTTTTACCAGCGTAGGCCTCAATGTGATCCAAAGAAGCCCTTCTCAGTTTCCCCAAAGACAGTGTTAATGGACTGCTCCACGAAAACATAAGTGTAACTCTGTGAGATGAATTCACACATCACCAAGAAGTTTCTAAGAAAGCTTCTTTCTAGTTTTCATCTGTGGAATATTTCCTTTGTCACTGTAATGTTCATTGCGCTATGAAGTATCTAATTGCAGATTTCCAGAAAACTGTGCTAACAAACTGATCACTGAAGAGAAACGTGTAACTCTGTGAGTTGCATTCACACATGGCAATGCAGTTTCTCAGAAAGCTTCTCTTTAGTTATTATGTGAGGATATTTGCTTTATCACCATGGGCCCCAATAGGCTCCCAATTATCACTTTGCAGATTCCACCAAAAAGAGTGTTAGCAAACTGCTTCTTAGGCAGAGGTTGTAACTCTGTGAGATGAACTCACAGATCAGAAAGAAGTTTCTCAGAAAGCTTCTTTCACGTTTTGAACGGATGAAATTTCCTTTATCAGCGTAGGCCTCAATGTGATCCAAAGAAGCCCTTCTCAGATTTCCCCAAAGACAGTGTTAATGGACTGCTCCACGAAACATAAGTGTAACTCTGTGAGATGAATTCACACATCACCAAGAAGTTTCTAAGAAAGCTTCTTTCTAGTTTTCATCTGTGGAAATTTCCTTTGTCACTGTAATGTTCATTGCGCTATGAAGTATCTAATTGCAGATTTCCAGAAAACTGTGCTAACAAACTGATCACTGAAGAGAAACGTGTAACTCTGTGAGTTGCATTCACACATGGCAATGCAGTTTCTCAGAAAGCTTCTCTTAGTTATTATGTGAGGATAATTCCTTTATCACCATGGGCCTCAATAGGCTCCCAAATATCACTTTGCAGATTCCACCAAAAAAGTGTTAGCAAACTGCTTCTTAAGGCAGAGGTTGTAACTCTGTGAGATGAACTCACAGATCAGAAAGAAGTTTCTCAGAAAGCTTCTTTCACGTTTTGAACGGATGAAATTTCCTTTATCAGCGTAGGCCTCAATGTGATCCAAAGAAGCCCTTCTCAGTTTCCCCAAAGACAGTGTTAATGGACTGCTCCACGAAACATAAGTGTAACTCTGTGAGATGAATTCACACATCACCAAGAAGTTTCTAAGAAAGCTTCTTTCTAGTTTTCATCTGTGGAAATTTCCTTTGTCACTGTAATGTTCATTGCGCTATGAAGTATCTAATTGCAGATTTCCAGAAAACTGTGCTAACAAACTGATCACTGAAGAGAAACGTGTAACTCTGTGAGTTGCATTCACACATGGCAATGCAGTTTCTCAGAAAGCTTCTCCTTAGTTATTATGTGAGGATAATTCCTTTATCACCATTGGCCTCAATAGGCTCCCAAATATCACTTTGCAGATTCCACCAAAAAAGTGTTAGCAAACTGCTTCTTAAGGCAGAGGTTGTAACTCTGTGAGATGAACTCACAGATCAGAAAGAAGTTTCTCAGAAAGCTTCTTTCACGTTTTGAACGGATGAAATTTCCTTTATCAGCGTAGGCCTCAATGTGATCCAAAGAAGCCCTTCTCAGTTTCCCCAAAGACAGTGTTAATGGACTGCTCCACGAAACATAAGTGTAACTCTGTGAGATGAATTCACACATCACCAAGAAGTTTCTAAGAAAGCTTCTTTCTAGTTTTCATCTGTGGAAATTTCCTTTGTCACTGTAATGTTCATTGCGCTATGAAGTATCTAATTGCAGATTTCCAGAAAACTGTGCTAACAAACTGATCACTGAAGAGAAACGTGTAACTCTGTGAGTTGCATTCACACATGGCAATGCAGTTTCTCAGAAAGCTTCTCTTAGTTATTATGTGAGGATAATTGCTTTATCACCATGGGCCCCAATAGGCTCCCAAATATCACTTTGCAGATTCCACCAAAAAGAGTGTTAGCAAACTGCTTCTTGAGGCAGAGGTTGTAACTCTGTGAGATGAACTCACAGATCAGAAAGAAGTTTCTCAGAAAGCTTCTTTCACGTTTTGAACGGATGAAATTTCCTTTATCAGCGTAGGCCTCAATGTGATCCAAAGAAGCCCTTCTCAGATTCCCCAAAGACAGTGTTAATGGACTGCTCCACGAAACATAAGTGTAACTCTGTGAGATGAATTCACACATCACCAAGAAGTTTCTAAGAAAGCTTCTTTCTAGTTTTCATCTGTGGAAATTTCCTTTGTCACTGTAATGTTCATTGCGCTATGAAGTATCTAATTGCAGATTTCCAGAAAACTGTGCTAACAAACTGATCACTGAAGAGAAACGTGTAACTCTGTGAGTTGCATTCACACATGGCAATGCAGTTTCTCAGAAAGCTTCTCCTTAGTTATTATGTGAGGATAATTCCTTTATCACCATGGGCCTCAATAGGCTCCCAAATATCACTTTGCAGATTCCACCAAAAAAGTGTTAGCAAACTGCTTCTTAAGGCAGAGGTTGTAACTCTGTGAGATGAACTCACAGATCAGAAAGAAGTTTCTCAGAAAGCTTCTTTCACGTTTTGAACGGATGAAATTTCCTTTATCAGCGTAGGCCTCAATGTGATCCAAAGAAGCCCTTCTCAGTTTCCCCAAAGACAGTGTTAATGGACTGCTCCACGAAACATAAGTGTAACTCTGTGAGATGAATTCACACATCACCAAGAAGTTTCTAAGAAAGCTTCTTTCTAGTTTTCATCTGTGGAAATTTCCTTTGTCACTGTAATGTTCATTGCGCTATGAAGTATCTAATTGCAGATTTCCAGAAAACTGTGCTAACAAACTGATCACTGAAGAGAAACGTGTAACTCTGTGAGTTGCATTCACACATGGCAATGCAGTTTCTCAGAAAGCTTCTCCTTAGTTATTATGTGAGGATAATTCCTTTATCACCATTGGCCTCAATAGGCTCCCAAATATCACTTTGCAGATTCCACCAAAAAAGTGTTAGCAAACTGCTTCTTAAGGCAGAGGTTGTAACTCTGTGAGATGAACTCACAGATCAGAAAGAAGTTTCTCAGAAAGCTTCTTTCACGTTTTGAACGGATGAAATTTCCTTTATCAGCGTAGGCCTCAATGTGATCCAAAGAAGCCCTTCTCAGTTTCCCCAAAGACAGTGTTAATGGACTGCTCCACGAAACATAAGTGTAACTCTGTGAGATGAATTCACACATCACCAAGAAGTTTCTAAGAAAGCTTCTTTCTAGTTTTCATCTGTGGAAATTTCCTTTGTCACTGTAATGTTCATTGCGCTATGAAGTATCTAATTGCAGATTTCCAGAAAACTGTGCTAACAAACTGATCACTGAAGAGAAACGTGTAACTCTGTGAGTTGCATTCACACATGGCAATGCAGTTTCTCAGAAAGCTTCTCCTTAGTTATTATGTGAGGATAATTCCTTTATCACCATGGGCCTCAATAGGCTCCCAAATATCACTTTGCAGATTCCACCAAAAAGTGTTAGCAAACTGCTTCTTAAGGCAGAGGTTGTAACTCTGTGAGATGAACTCACAGATCAGAAAGAAGTTTCTCAGAAAGCTTCTTTCACGTTTTGAACGGATGAAATTTCCTTTATCAGCGTAGGCCTCAATGTGATCCAAAGAAGCCCTTCTCAGTTTCCCCAAAGACAGTGTTAATGGACTGCTCCACGAAACATAAGTGTAACTCTGTGAGATGAATTCACACATCACCAAGAAGTTTCTAAGAAAGCTTCTTTCTAGTTTTCATCTGTGGAAATTTCCTTTGTCACTGTAATGTTCATTGCGCTATGAAGTATCTAATTGCAGATTTCCAGAAAACTGTGCTAACAAACTGATCACTGAAGAGAAACGTGTAACTCTGTGAGTTGCATTCACACATGGCAATGCAGTTTCTCAGAAAGCTTCTCTTAGTTATTATGTGAGGATAATTCCTTTATCACCATGGGCCTCAATAGGCTCCCAAATATCACTTTGCAGATTCCACCAAAAAAGTGTTAGCAAACTGCTTCTTAAGGCAGAGGTTGTAACTCTGTGAGATGAACTCACAGATCAGAAAGAAGTTTCTCAGAAAGCTTCTTTCACGTTTTGAACGGATGAAATTTCCTTTATCAGCGTAGGCCTCAATGTGATCCAAAGAAGCCCTTCTCAGTTTCCCCAAAGACAGTGTTAATGGACTGCTCCACGAAACATAAGTGTAACTCTGTGAGATGAATTCACACATCACCAAGAAGTTTCTAAGAAAGCTTCTTTCTAGTTTTCATCTGTGGAAATTTCCTTTGTCACTGTAATGTTCATTGCGCTATGAAGTATCTAATTGCAGATTTCCAGAAAACTGTGCTAACAAACTGATCACTGAAGAGAAACGTGTAACTCTGTGAGTTGCATTCACACATGGCAATGCAGTTTCTCAGAAAGCTTCTCCTTAGTTATTATGTGAGGATAATTCCTTTATCACCATGGGCCTCAATAGGCTCCCAAATATCACTTTGCAGATTCCACCAAAAAAGTGTTAGCAAACTGCTTCTTAAGGCAGAGGTTGTAACTCTGTGAGATGAACTCACAGATCAGAAAGAAGTTTCTCAGAAAGCTTCTTTCACGTTTTGAACGGATGAAATTTCCTTTATCAGCGTAGGCCTCAATGTGATCCAAAGAAGCCCTTCTCAGTTTCCCCAAAGACAGTGTTAATGGACTGCTCCACGAAACATAAGTGTAACTCTGTGAGATGAATTCACACATCACCAAGAAGTTTCTAAGAAAGCTTCTTTCTAGTTTTCATCTGTGGAAATTTCCTTTGTCACTGTAATGTTCATTGCGCTATGAAGTATCTAATTGCAGATTTCCAGAAAACTGTGCTAACAAACTGATCACTGAAGAGAAACGTGTAACTCTGTGAGTTGCATTCACACATGGCAATGCAGTTTCTCAGAAAGCTTCTCCTTAGTTATTATGTGAGGATAATTCCTTTATCACCATGGGCCTCAATAGGCTCCCAAATATCACTTTGCAGATTCCACCAAAAAGTGTTAGCAAACTGCTTCTTAAGGCAGAGGTTGTAACTCTGTGAGATGAACTCACAGATCAGAAAGAAGTTTCTCAGAAAGCTTCTTTCACGTTTTGAACGGATGAAATTTCCTTTATCAGCGTAGGCCTCAATGTGATCCAAAGAAGCCCTTCTCAGTTTCCCCAAAGACAGTGTTAATGGACTGCTCCACGAAACATAAGTGTAACTCTGTGAGATGAATTCACACATCACCAAGAAGTTTCTAAGAAAGCTTCTTTCTAGTTTTCATCTGTGGAAATTTCCTTTGTCACTGTAATGTTCATTGCGCTATGAAGTATCTAATTGCAGATTTCCAGAAAACTGTGCTAACAAACTGATCACTGAAGAGAAACGTATAACTCTGTGAGTTGCATTCACACCTGGCAATGCAGTTTCTCAGAAAGCTTCTCTTTAGTTATTATGTGAGGATATTTCCTTTATCACCATGGGCCCCAATAGGCTCCCAAATATCATTTTGCAGATTACACGAAGAGAGTGTTAGCATCTGCTTCTTGGGCAGAGGTGGTAACTCTGTGAGATGAACTCACAGATCAGAAAGAAGTTTCTCAGAAAGCTTCTTCTCATTTTTATTGGAAGATGTTTCCATTGGCCCCATTGTTTTCAAAGGGATCGGGAATATCTGTTCTCAGATTCCACACAAATAGGGCTAGGCCACGGCCCCACGAAATACAGCTGCAACTTAGTGAGTTGAATTCACACATCACAAAGCGGTTTCTCAGAAAGCTTCCCACTTAGTAAGACGAGGTTATTTGTGGTTTGGAGCGCCACCGTGTGTCCTATTGCAGATGCGAAAACTCTGCTAGCAAGTTTCTCAGTGGAAACAATGATGGACATCTGTGGGCTGAATTCACCCACAACAAGAAGTTTTCTGAGAAGGCTTCTCTGCAGGTTTCTCTGAGGATAGTTCCTTATTCAGCATGCGATTCAACGATATCCAAGACATCACATCTGAGATTCCTCAAAATGAGTGCTAGGAAACTCCCCCGAGAAAGGGTGATAGAACACTGTGAAATGAATTCACATATCACAAAGCAGTTTCGCAGAAAGCTTGGTTCCGCTTTCTCTTGGAGTATATTAGTTTTCCTTCTATTCTTCAAAGCTATCTGAAATATCACTTCTCGGAATCCACGAAACAGTCCTAAGAAACGGCCCAAAAAACACTGGCGTAACTCTGTGAGTTGCATTCACACATGGCAATGCAGTTTCTCACAAAGCTTCTTTAGTTATTATGTGAGGATAATTCCTTTATCACCATGGGCCCAATAGGCTCCCAAATATCACTTTGCAGATTCCACGAAAAGAGTGTTAGCAAACTGCTTCTTAAGGCAGAGGTTGTAACTCTGTGAGATGAACTCACAGATCAGAAAGAAGTTTCTCAGAAAGCTTCTTTCACGTTTTGAACGGATGAAATTTCCTTTATCAGCGTAGGCCTCAATGTGATCCAAAGAAGCCCTTCTCAGTTTCCCCAAAGACAGTGTTAATGGACTGCTCCACGAAACATAAGTGTAACTCTGTGAGATGAATTCACACATCACCAAGAAGTTTCTAAGAAAGCTTCTTTCTAGTTTTCATCTGTGGAAATTTCCTTTGTCACTGTAATGTTCATTGCGCTATGAAGTATCTAATTGCAGATTTCCAGAAAACTGTGCTAACAAACTGATCACTGAAGAGAAACGTGTAACTCTGTGAGTTGCATTCACACATGGCAATGCAGTTTCTCAGAAAGCTTCTCCTTAGTTATTATGTGAGGATAATTCCTTTATCACCATGGGCCTCAATAGGCTCCCAAATATCACTTTGCAGATTCCACCAAAAAGTGTTAGCAAACTGCTTCTTAAGGCAGAGGTTGTAACTCTGTGAGATGAACTCACAGATCAGAAAGAAGTTTCTCAGAAAGCTTCTTTCACGTTTTGAACGGATGAAATTTCCTTTATCAGCGTAGGCCTCAATGTGATCCAAAGAAGCCCTTCTCAGTTTCCCCAAAGACAGTGTTAATGGACTGCTCCACGAAACATAAGTGTAACTCTGTGAGATGAATTCACACATCACCAAGAAGTTTCTAAGAAAGCTTCTTTCTAGTTTTCATCTGTGGAAATTTCCTTTGTCACTGTAATGTTCATTGCGCTATGAAGTATCTAATTGCAGATTTCCAGAAAACTGTGCTAACAAACTGATCACTGAAGAGAAACGTGTAACTCTGTGAGTTGCATTCACACATGGCAATGCAGTTTCTCAGAAAGCTTCTCTTAGTTATTATGTGAGGATAATTCCTTTATCACCATGGGCCTCAATAGGCTCCCAAATATCACTTTGCAGATTCCACCAAAAAAGTGTTAGCAAACTGCTTCTTAAGGCAGAGGTTGTAACTCTGTGAGATGAACTCACAGATCAGAAAGAAGTTTCTCAGAAAGCTTCTTTCACGTTTTGAACGGATGAAATTTCCTTTATCAGCGTAGGCCTCAATGTGATCCAAAGAAGCCCTTCTCAGTTTCCCCAAAGACAGTGTTAATGGACTGCTCCACGAAACATAAGTGTAACTCTGTGAGATGAATTCACACATCACCAAGAAGTTTCTAAGAAAGCTTCTTTCTAGTTTTCATCTGTGGAAATTTCCTTTGTCACTGTAATGTTCATTGCGCTATGAAGTATCTAATTGCAGATTTCCAGAAAACTGTGCTAACAAACTGATCACTGAAGAGAAACGTGTAACTCTGTGAGTTGCATTCACACATGGCAATGCAGTTTCTCAGAAAGCTTCTCTTTAGTTATTATGTGAGGATAATTCCTTTATCACCATGGGCCTCAATAGGCTCCCAAATATCACTTTGCAGATTCCACCAAAAAAGTGTTAGCAAACTGCTTCTTAAGGCAGAGGTTGTAACTCTGTGAGATGAACTCACAGATCAGAAAGAAGTTTCTCAGAAAGCTTCTTTCACGTTTTGAACGGATGAAATTTCCTTTATCAGCGTAGGCCTCAATGTGATCCAAAGAAGCCCTTCTCAGTTTCCCCAAAGACAGTGTTAATGGACTGCTCCACGAAACATAAGTGTAACTCTGTGAGATGAATTCACACATCACCAAGAAGTTTCTAAGAAAGCTTCTTTCTAGTTTTCATCTGTGGAAATTTCCTTTGTCACTGTAATGTTCATTGCGCTATGAAGTATCTAATTGCAGATTTCCAGAAAACTGTGCTAACAAACTGATCACTGAAGAGAAACGTGTAACTCTGTGAGTTGCATTCACACATGGCAATGCAGTTTCTCAGAAAGCTTCTCCTTAGTTATTATGTGAGGATAATTCCTTTATCACCATGGGCCTCAATAGGCTCCCAAATATCACTTTGCAGATTCCACCAAAAAAGTGTTAGCAAACTGCTTCTTAAGGCAGAGGTTGTAACTCTGTGAGATGAACTCACAGATCAGAAAGAAGTTTCTCAGAAAGCTTCTTTCACGTTTTGAACGGATGAAATTTCCTTTATCAGCGTAGGCCTCAATGTGATCCAAAGAAGCCCTTCTCAGTTTCCCCAAAGACAGTGTTAATGGACTGCTCCACGAAACATAAGTGTAACTCTGTGAGATGAATTCACACATCACCAAGAAGTTTCTAAGAAAGCTTCTTTCTAGTTTTCATCTGTGGAAATTTCCTTTGTCACTGTAATGTTCATTGCGCTATGAAGTATCTAATTGCAGATTTCCAGAAAACTGTGCTAACAAACTGATCACTGAAGAGAAACGTGTAACTCTGTGAGTTGCATTCACACATGGCAATGCAGTTTCTCAGAAAGCTTCTCTTTAGTTATTATGTGAGGATAATTCCTTTATCACCATGGGCCTCAATAGGCTCCCAAATATCACTTTGCAGATTCCACCAAAAAGTGTTAGCAAACTGCTTCTTAAGGCAGAGGTTGTAACTCTGTGAGATGAACTCACAGATCAGAAAGAAGTTTCTCAGAAAGCTTCTTTCACGTTTTGAACGGATGAAATTTCCTTTATCAGCGTAGGCCTCAATGTGATCCAAAGAAGCCCTTCTCAGTTTCCCCAAAGACAGTGTTAATGGACTGCTCCACGAAACATAAGTGTAACTCTGTGAGATGAATTCACACATCACCAAGAAGTTTCTAAGAAAGCTTCTTTCTAGTTTTCATCTGTGGAAATTTCCTTTGTCACTGTAATGTTCATTGCGCTATGAAGTATCTAATTGCAGATTTCCAGAAAACTGTGCTAACAAACTGATCACTGAAGAGAAACGTGTAACTCTGTGAGTTGCATTCACACATGGCAATGCAGTTTCTCAGAAAGCTTCTCTTAGTTATTATGTGAGGATAATTCCTTTATCACCATGGGCCTCAATAGGCTCCCAAATATCACTTTGCAGATTCCACCAAAAAAGTGTTAGCAAACTGCTTCTTAAGGCAGAGGTTGTAACTCTGTGAGATGAACTCACAGATCAGAAAGAAGTTTCTCAGAAAGCTTCTTTCACGTTTTGAACGGATGAAATTTCCTTTATCAGCGTAGGCCTCAATGTGATCCAAAGAAGCCCTTCTCAGTTTCCCCAAAGACAGTGTTAATGGACTGCTCCACGAAACATAAGTGTAACTCTGTGAGATGAATTCACACATCACCAAGAAGTTTCTAAGAAAGCTTCTTTCTAGTTTTCATCTGTGGAAATTTCCTTTGTCACTGTAATGTTCATTGCGCTATGAAGTATCTAATTGCAGATTTCCAGAAAACTGTGCTAACAAACTGATCACTGAAGAGAAACGTGTAACTCTGTGAGTTGCATTCACACATGGCAATGCAGTTTCTCAGAAAGCTTCTCCTTAGTTATTATGTGAGGATAATTCCTTTATCACCATGGGCCTCAATAGGCTCCCAAATATCACTTTGCAGATTCCACCAAAAAGTGTTAGCAAACTGCTTCTTAAGGCAGAGGTTGTAACTCTGTGAGATGAACTCACAGATCAGAAAGAAGTTTCTCAGAAAGCTTCTTTCACGTTTTGAACGGATGAAATTTCCTTTATCAGCGTAGGCCTCAATGTGATCCAAAGAAGCCCTTCTCAGTTTCCCCAAAGACAGTGTTAATGGACTGCTCCACGAAACATAAGTGTAACTCTGTGAGATGAATTCACACATCACCAAGAAGTTTCTAAGAAAGCTTCTTTCTAGTTTTCATCTGTGGAAATTTCCTTTGTCACTGTAATGTTCATTGCGCTATGAAGTATCTAATTGCAGATTTCCAGAAAACTGTGCTAACAAACTGATCACTGAAGAGAAACGTGTAACTCTGTGAGTTGCATTCACACATGGCAATGCAGTTTCTCAGAAAGCTTCTCTTTAGTTATTATGTGAGGATAATTCCTTTATCACCATGGGCCTCAATAGGCTCCCAAATATCACTTTGCAGATTCCACCAAAAAAGTGTTAGCAAACTGCTTCTTAAGGCAGAGGTTGTAACTCTGTGAGATGAACTCACAGATCAGAAAGAAGTTTCTCAGAAAGCTTCTTTCACGTTTTGAACGGATGAAATTTCCTTTATCAGCGTAGGCCTCAATGTGATCCAAAGAAGCCCTTCTCAGTTTCCCCAAAGACAGTGTTAATGGACTGCTCCACGAAACATAAGTGTAACTCTGTGAGATGAATTCACACATCACCAAGAAGTTTCTAAGAAAGCTTCTTTCTAGTTTTCATCTGTGGAAATTTCCTTTGTCACTGTAATGTTCATTGCGCTATGAAGTATCTAATTGCAGATTTCCAGAAAACTGTGCTAACAAACTGATCACTGAAGAGAAACGTGTAACTCTGTGAGTTGCATTCACACATGGCAATGCAGTTTCTCAGAAAGCTTCTCTTTAGTTATTATGTGAGGATAATTGCCTTTATCACCATGGGCCTCAATAGGCTCCCAAATATCACTTTGCAGATTCCACGAAAAGAGTGTTAGCAAACTGCTTCTTAAGGCAGAGGTTGTAACTCTGTGAGATGAACTCACAGATCAGAAAGAAGTTTCTCAGAAAGCTTCTTTCACGTTTTGAACGGATGAAATTTCCTTTATCAGCGTAGGCCTCAATGTGATCCAAAGAAGCCCTTCTCAGTTCCCCAAAGACAGTGTTAATGGACTGCTCCACGAAACATAAGTGTAACTCTGTGAGATGAATTCACACATCACCAAGAAGTTTCTAAGAAAGCTTCTTTCTAGTTTTCATCTGTGGAAATTTCCTTTGTCACTGTAATGTTCATTGCGCTATGAAGTATCTAATTGCAGATTTCCAGAAAACTGTGCTAACAAACTGATCACTGAAGAGAAACGTGTAACTCTGTGAGTTGCATTCACACATGGCAATGCAGTTTCTCAGAAAGCTTCTCTTTAGTTATTATGTGAGGATAATTCCTTTATCACCATGGGCCTCAATAGGCTCCCAAATATCACTTTGCAGATTCCACCAAAAAGTGTTAGCAAACTGCTTCTTAAGGCAGAGGTTGTAACTCTGTGAGATGAACTCACAGATCAGAAAGAAGTTTCTCAGAAAGCTTCTTTCACGTTTTGAACGGATGAAATTTCCTTTATCAGCGTAGGCCTCAATGTGATCCAAAGAAGCCCTTCTCAGTTTCCCCAAAGACAGTGTTAATGGACTGCTCCACGAAACATAAGTGTAACTCTGTGAGATGAATTCACACATCACCAAGAAGTTTCTAAGAAAGCTTCTTTCTAGTTTTCATCTGTGGAAATTTCCTTTGTCACTGTAATGTTCATTGCGCTATGAAGTATCTAATTGCAGATTTCCAGAAAACTGTGCTAACAAACTGATCACTGAAGAGAAACGTGTAACTCTGTGAGTTGCATTCACACATGGCAATGCAGTTTCTCAGAAAGCTTCTCCTTAGTTATTATGTGAGGATAATTCCTTTATCACCATGGGCCTCAATAGGCTCCCAAATATCACTTTGCAGATTCCACCAAAAATTGTTAGCAAACTGCTTCTTAAGGCAGAGGTTGTAACTCTGTGAGATGAACTCACAGATCAGAAAGAAGTTTCTCAGAAAGCTTCTTTCACGTTTTGAACGGATGAAATTTCCTTTATCAGCGTAGGCCTCAATGTGATCCAAAGAAGCCCTTCTCAGTTTCCCCAAAGACAGTGTTAATGGACTGCTCCACGAAACATAAGTGTAACTCTGTGAGATGAATTCACACATCACCAAGAAGTTTCTAAGAAAGCTTCTTTCTAGTTTTCATCTGTGGAAATTTCCTTTGTCACTGTAATGTTCATTGCGCTATGAAGTATCTAATTGCAGATTTCCAGAAAACTGTGCTAACAAACTGATCACTGAAGAGAAACGTGTAACTCTGTGAGTTGCATTCACACATGGCAATGCAGTTTCTCAGAAAGCTTCTCCTTAGTTATTATGTGAGGATAATTCCTTTATCACCATGGGCCTCAATAGGCTCCCAAATATCACTTTGCAGATTCCACCAAAAAAGTGTTAGCAAACTGCTTCTTAAGGCAGAGGTTGTAACTCTGTGAGATGAACTCACAGATCAGAAAGAAGTTTCTCAGAAAGCTTCTTTCACGTTTTGAACGGATGAAATTTCCTTTATCAGCGTAGGCCTCAATGTGATCCAAAGAAGCCCTTCTCAGTTTCCCCAAAGACAGTGTTAATGGACTGCTCCACGAAACATAAGTGTAACTCTGTGAGATGAATTCACACATCACCAAGAAGTTTCTAAGAAAGCTTCTTTCTAGTTTTCATCTGTGGAAATTTCCTTTGTCACTGTAATGTTCATTGCGCTATGAAGTATCTAATTGCAGATTTCCAGAAAACTGTGCTAACAAACTGATCACTGAAGAGAAACGTGTAACTCTGTGAGTTGCATTCACACATGGCAATGCAGTTTCTCAGAAAGCTTCTCTTTAGTTATTATGTGAGGATATTGCCTTTATCACCATGGGCCTCAATAGGCTCCCAATATCACTTTGCAGATTCCACCAAAAAAGTGTTAGCAAACTGCTTCTTAAGGCAGAGGTTGTAACTCTGTGAGATGAACTCACAGATCAGAAAGAAGTTTCTCAGAAAGCTTCTTTCACGTTTTGAACGGATGAAATTTCCTTTATCAGCGTAGGCCTCAATGTGATCCAAAGAAGCCCTTCTCAGTTTCCCCAAAGACAGTGTTAATGGACTGCTCCACGAAACATAAGTGTAACTCTGTGAGATGAATTCACACATCACCAAGAAGTTTCTAAGAAAGCTTCTTTCTAGTTTTCATCTGTGGAAATTTCCTTTGTCACTGTAATGTTCATTGCGCTATGAAGTATCTAATTGCAGATTTCCAGAAAACTGTGCTAACAAACTGATCACTGAAGAGAAACGTGTAACTCTGTGAGTTGCATTCACACATGGCAATGCAGTTTCTCAGAAAGCTTCTCTTAGTTATTATGTGAGGATAATTCCTTTATCACCATGGGCCTCAATAGGCTCCCAAATATCACTTTGCAGATTCCACCAAAAAAGTGTTAGCAAACTGCTTCTTAAGGCAGAGGTTGTAACTCTGTGAGATGAACTCACAGATCAGAAAGAAGTTTCTCAGAAAGCTTCTTTCACGTTTTGAACGGATGAAATTTCCTTTATCAGCGTAGGCCTCAATGTGATCCAAAGAAGCCCTTCTCAGATTCCCCAAAGACAGTGTTAATGGACTGCTCCACGAAACATAAGTGTAACTCTGTGAGATGAATTCACACATCACCAAGAAGTTTCTAAGAAAGCTTCTTTCTAGTTTTCATCTGTGGAAATTTCCTTTGTCACTGTAATGTTCATTGCGCTATGAAGTATCTAATTGCAGATTTCCAGAAAACTGTGCTAACAAACTGATCACTGAAGAGAAACGTGTAACTCTGTGAGTTGCATTCACACATGGCAATGCAGTTTCTCAGAAAGCTTCTCTTTAGTTATTATGTGAGGATAATTCCTTTATCACCATGGGCCTCAATAGGCTCCCAAATATCACTTTGCAGATTCCACCAAAAAGTGTTAGCAAACTGCTTCTTAAGGCAGAGGTTGTAACTCTGTGAGATGAACTCACAGATCAGAAAGAAGTTTCTCAGAAAGCTTCTTTCACGTTTTGAACGGATGAAATTTCCTTTATCAGCGTAGGCCTCAATGTGATCCAAAGAAGCCCTTCTCAGATTTCCCCAAAGACAGTGTTAATGGACTGCTCCACGAAACATAAGTGTAACTCTGTGAGATGAATTCACACATCACCAAGAAGTTTCTAAGAAAGCTTCTTTCTAGTTTTCATCTGTGGAAATTTCCTTTGTCACTGTAATGTTCATTGCGCTATGAAGTATCTAATTGCAGATTTCCAGAAAACTGTGCTAACAAACTGATCACTGAAGAGAAACGTGTAACTCTGTGAGTTGCATTCACACATGGCAATGCAGTTTCTCAGAAAGCTTCTCCTTAGTTATTATGTGAGGATAATTCCTTTATCACCATGGGCCTCAATAGGCTCCCAAATATCACTTTGCAGATTCCACCAAAAAGTGTTAGCAAACTGCTTCTTAAGGCAGAGGTTGTAACTCTGTGAGATGAACTCACAGATCAGAAAGAAGTTTCTCAGAAAGCTTCTTTCACGTTTTGAACGGATGAAATTTCCTTTATCAGCGTAGGCCTCAATGTGATCCAAAGAAGCCCTTCTCAGATTCCCCAAAGACAGTGTTAATGGACTGCTCCACGAAACATAAGTGTAACTCTGTGAGATGAATTCACACATCACCAAGAAGTTTCTAAGAAAGCTTCTTTCTAGTTTTCATCTGTGGAAATTTCCTTTGTCACTGTAATGTTCATTGCGCTATGAAGTATCTAATTGCAGATTTCCAGAAAACTGTGCTAACAAACTGATCACTGAAGAGAAACGTATAACTCTGTGAGTTGCATTCACACATGGCAATGCAGTTTCTCAGAAAGCTTCTCTTTAGTTATTATGTGAGGATAATTCCTTTATCACCATGGGCGCCAATAGGCTCCCAAATATCATTTTGCAGATTACACGAACAGAGTGTTAGCCTTCTGCTTCTTTGGGCAGAGGTGGTAACTCTGTGAGATGAACTCACAGATCAGAAAGAAGTTTCTCAGAAAGCTTCTTTCTCATTTTTATTGGAAGATGTTTCCATTGGCCCCATTGTTTTCAAAGGGATCGGGAATATCTGTTCTCAGATTCCACACAAATAGGGCTAGGCCACGGCCCCACGAAATACAGCTGCAACTTAGTGAGTTGAATTCACACATCACAAAGCGGTTTCTCAGAAAGCTTCCCACTTTAGTAAGACGAAGTTATTTGTGGTCTTGGAGCGCCACCGTGTGTCCTATTGCAGATTCTGCGAAAACTCTGCTAGCAAGTTTCTCAGTGGAAACAATGATGGACATCTGTGGGCTGAATTCACCCACAACAAAGAAGTTTCTGAGAAGGCTTCTCTGCAGGTTTCTCTGAGGATAGTTCCTTATTCAGCATGCGATTCAACGATATCCAAGACATCACATCTGAGATTCCTCAAAATGAGTGCTAGGAAACTGCCCCGAGAAAGGGTGATAGAACACTGTGAAATGAATTCACATATCACAAAGCAGTTTCGCAGAAAGCTTGGTTCCGCTTTCTCTTGGAGTATATTAGTTTTCTCCTTCTATTCTTCAAAGCTATCTGAAATATCACTTCTCGGAATCCACGGAAACAGTCCTAAGAAACGGCCCCAAAAAACACTGGCGTAACTCTGTGAGTTCCATTCACACATGGCAATGCAGTTTCTCACAAAGCTTCTCTTTAGTTATTATGTGAGGATAATCCCTTTATCACCATGGGCCTCAATAGGCTCCCAAATATCACTTTGCAGATTCCACCAAAAAAGTGTTAGCAAACTGCTTCTTAAGGCAGAGGTTGTAACTCTGTGAGATGAACTCACAGATCAGAAAGAAGTTTCTCAGAAAGCTTCTTTCACGTTTTGAACGGATGAAATTTCCTTTATCAGCGTAGGCCTCAATGTGATCCAAAGAAGCCCTTCTCAGTTTCCCCAAAGACAGTGTTAATGGACTGCTCCACGAAACATAAGTGTAACTCTGTGAGATGAATTCACACATCACCAAGAAGTTTCTAAGAAAGCTTCTTTCTAGTTTTCATCTGTGGAAATTTCCTTTGTCACTGTAATGTTCATTGCGCTATGAAGTATCTAATTGCAGATTTCCAGAAAACTGTGCTAACAAACTGATCACTGAAGAGAAACGTGTAACTCTGTGAGTTGCATTCACACATGGCAATGCAGTTTCTCAGAAAGCTTCTCTTTAGTTATTATGTGAGGATAATTGCTTTATCACCATGGGCCTCAATAGGCTCCCAATATCACTTTGCAGATTCCACAAAAAGCGTGTTAGCAAACTGCTTCTTAAGGCAGAGGTTGTAACTCTGTGAGATGAACTCACAGATCAGAAAGAAGTTTCTCAGAAAGCTTCTTTCACGTTTTGAACGGATGAAATTTCCTTTATCAGCGTAGGCCTCAATGTGATCCAAAGAAGCCCTTCTCAGTTTCCCCAAAGACAGTGTTAATGGACTGCTCCACGAAACATAAGTGTAACTCTGTGAGATGAATTCACACATCACCAAGAAGTTTCTAAGAAAGCTTCTTTCTAGTTTTCATCTGTGGAAATTTCCTTTGTCACTGTAATGTTCATTGCGCTATGAAGTATCTAATTGCAGATTTCCAGAAAACTGTGCTAACAAACTGATCACTGAAGAGAAACGTGTAACTCTGTGAGTTGCATTCACACATGGCAATGCAGTTTCTCAGAAAGCTTCTCCTTAGTTATTATGTGAGGATAATTCCTTTATCACCATGGGCCTCAATAGGCTCCCAAATATCACTTTGCAGATTCCACCAAAAAAGTGTTAGCAAACTGCTTCTTAAGGCAGAGGTTGTAACTCTGTGAGATGAACTCACAGATCAGAAAGAAGTTTCTCAGAAAGCTTCTTTCACGTTTTGAACGGATGAAATATCCTTTATCAGCGTAGGCCTCAATGTGATCCAAAGAAGCCCTTCTCAGTTTCCCCAAAGACAGTGTTAATGGACTGCTCCACGAAACATAAGTGTAACTCTGTGAGATGAATTCACACATCACCAAGAAGTTTCTAAGAAAGCTTCTTTCTAGTTTTCATCTGTGGAAATTTCCTTTGTCACTGTAATGTTCATTGCGCTATGAAGTATCTAATTGCAGATTTCCAGAAAACTGTGCTAACAAACTGATCACTGAAGAGAAACGTGTAACTCTGTGAGTTGCATTCACACATGGCAATGCAGTTTCTCAGAAAGCTTCTCTTTAGTTATTATGTGAGGATATTTGCTTTATCACCATGGGCCCCAATAGGCTCCCAATATCACTTTGCAGATTCCACCAAAAAGCGTGTTAGCAAACTGCTTCTTAAGGCAGAGGTTGTAACTCTGTGAGATGAACTCACAGATCAGAAAGAAGTTTCTCAGAAAGCTTCTTTCACGTTTTGAACGGATGAAATTTCCTTTATCAGCGTAGGCCTCAATGTGATCCAAAGAAGCCCTTCTCAGATTTCCCCAAAGACAGTGTTAATGGACTGCTCCACGAAACATAAGTGTAACTCTGTGAGATGAATTCACACATCACCAAGAAGTTTCTAAGAAAGCTTCTTTCTAGTTTTCATCTGTGGAAATTTCCTTTGTCACTGTAATGTTCATTGCGCTATGAAGTATCTAATTGCAGATTTCCAGAAAACTGTGCTAACAAACTGATCACTGAAGAGAAACGTGTAACTCTGTGAGTTGCATTCACACATGGCAATGCAGTTTCTCAGAAAGCTTCTCTTTAGTTATTATGTGAGGATAATTCCTTTATCACCATGGGCCTCAATAGGCTCCCAAATATCACTTTGCAGATTCCACCAAAAAAGTGTTAGCAAACTGCTTCTTAAGGCAGAGGTTGTAACTCTGTGAGATGAACTCACAGATCAGAAAGAAGTTTCTCAGAAAGCTTCTTTCACGTTTTGAACGGATGAAATTTCCTTTATCAGCGTAGGCCTCAATGTGATCCAAAGAAGCCCTTCTCAGTTTCCCCAAAGACAGTGTTAATGGACTGCTCCACGAAACATAAGTGTAACTCTGTGAGATGAATTCACACATCACCAAGAAGTTTCTAAGAAAGCTTCTTTCTAGTTTTCATCTGTGGAAATTTCCTTTGTCACTGTAATGTTCATTGCGCTATGAAGTATCTAATTGCAGATTTCCAGAAAACTGTGCTAACAAACTGATCACTGAAGAGAAACGTGTAACTCTGTGAGTTGCATTCACACATGGCAATGCAGTTTCTCAGAAAGCTTCTCCTTAGTTATTATGTGAGGATAATTCCTTTATCACCATGGGCCTCAATAGGCTCCCAAATATCACTTTGCAGATTCCACCAAAAAGTGTTAGCAAACTGCTTCTTAAGGCAGAGGTTGTAACTCTGTGAGATGAACTCACAGATCAGAAAGAAGTTTCTCAGAAAGCTTCTTTCACGTTTTGAACGGATGAAATTTCCTTTATCAGCGTAGGCCTCAATGTGATCCAAAGAAGCCCTTCTCAGTTTCCCCAAAGACAGTGTTAATGGACTGCTCCACGAAACATAAGTGTAACTCTGTGAGATGAATTCACACATCACCAAGAAGTTTCTAAGAAAGCTTCTTTCTAGTTTTCATCTGTGGAAATTTCCTTTGTCACTGTAATGTTCATTGCGCTATGAAGTATCTAATTGCAGATTTCCAGAAAACTGTGCTAACAAACTGATCACTGAAGAGAAACGTGTAACTCTGTGAGTTGCATTCACACATGGCAATGCAGTTTCTCAGAAAGCTTCTCTTTAGTTATTATGTGAGGATAATTCCTTTATCACCATGGGCCTCAATAGGCTCCCAAATATCACTTTGCAGATTCCACCAAAAAAGTGTTAGCAAACTGCTTCTTAAGGCAGAGGTTGTAACTCTGTGAGATGAACTCACAGATCAGAAAGAAGTTTCTCAGAAAGCTTCTTTCACGTTTTGAACGGATGAAATTTCCTTTATCAGCGTAGGCCTCAATGTGATCCAAAGAAGCCCTTCTCAGTTTCCCCAAAGACAGTGTTAATGGACTGCTCCACGAAACATAAGTGTAACTCTGTGAGATGAATTCACACATCACCAAGAAGTTTCTAAGAAAGCTTCTTTCTAGTTTTCATCTGTGGAAATTTCCTTTGTCACTGTAATGTTCATTGCGCTATGAAGTATCTAATTGCAGATTTCCAGAAAACTGTGCTAACAAACTGATCACTGAAGAGAAACGTGTAACTCTGTGAGTTGCATTCACACATGGCAATGCAGTTTCTCAGAAAGCTTCTCTTTAGTTATTATGTGAGGATAATTGCTTTATCACCATGGGCCCCAATAGGCTCCCAATTATCACTTTGCAGATTCCACGAAAAGCGTGTTAGCAAACTGCTTCTTAAGGCAGAGGTTGTAACTCTGTGAGATGAACTCACAGATCAGAAAGAAGTTTCTCAGAAAGCTTCTTTCACGTTTTGAACGGATGAAATTTCCTTTATCAGCGTAGGCCTCAATGTGATCCAAAGAAGCCCTTCTCAGATTCCCCAAAGACAGTGTTAATGGACTGCTCCACGAAACATAAGTGTAACTCTGTGAGATGAATTCACACATCACCAAGAAGTTTCTAAGAAAGCTTCTTTCTAGTTTTCATCTGTGGAAATTTCCTTTGTCACTGTAATGTTCATTGCGCTATGAAGTATCTAATTGCAGATTTCCAGAAAACTGTGCTAACAAACTGATCACTGAAGAGAAACGTGTAACTCTGTGAGTTGCATTCACACATGGCAATGCAGTTTCTCAGAAAGCTTCTCTTTAGTTATTATGTGAGGATAATTCCTTTATCACCATGGGCCTCAATAGGCTCCCAAATATCACTTTGCAGATTCCACCAAAAAGTGTTAGCAAACTGCTTCTTAAGGCAGAGGTTGTAACTCTGTGAGATGAACTCACAGATCAGAAAGAAGTTTCTCAGAAAGCTTCTTTCACGTTTTGAACGGATGAAATTTCCTTTATCAGCGTAGGCCTCAATGTGATCCAAAGAAGCCCTTCTCAGTTTCCCCAAAGACAGTGTTAATGGACTGCTCCACGAAACATAAGTGTAACTCTGTGAGATGAATTCACACATCACCAAGAAGTTTCTAAGAAAGCTTCTTTCTAGTTTTCATCTGTGGAAATTTCCTTTGTCACTGTAATGTTCATTGCGCTATGAAGTATCTAATTGCAGATTTCCAGAAAACTGTGCTAACAAACTGATCACTGAAGAGAAACGTGTAACTCTGTGAGTTGCATTCACACATGGCAATGCAGTTTCTCAGAAAGCTTCTCCTTAGTTATTATGTGAGGATAATTCCTTTATCACCATGGGCCTCAATAGGCTCCCAAATATCACTTTGCAGATTCCACCAAAAAGTGTTAGCAAACTGCTTCTTAAGGCAGAGGTTGTAACTCTGTGAGATGAACTCACAGATCAGAAAGAAGTTTCTCAGAAAGCTTCTTTCACGTTTTGAACGGATGAAATTTCCTTTATCAGCGTAGGCCTCAATGTGATCCAAAGAAGCCCTTCTCAGATTCCCCAAAGACAGTGTTAATGGACTGCTCCACGAAACATAAGTGTAACTCTGTGAGATGAATTCACACATCACCAAGAAGTTTCTAAGAAAGCTTCTTTCTAGTTTTCATCTGTGGAAATTTCCTTTGTCACTGTAATGTTCATTGCGCTATGAAGTATCTAATTGCAGATTTCCAGAAAACTGTGCTAACAAACTGATCACTGAAGAGAAACGTGTAACTCTGTGAGTTGCATTCACACATGGCAATGCAGTTTCTCAGAAAGCTTCTCCTTAGTTATTATGTGAGGATAATTCCTTTATCACCATTGGCCTCAATAGGCTCCCAAATATCACTTTGCAGATTCCACCAAAAAAGTGTTAGCAAACTGCTTCTTAAGGCAGAGGTTGTAACTCTGTGAGATGAACTCACAGATCAGAAAGAAGTTTCTCAGAAAGCTTCTTTCACGTTTTGAACGGATGAAATTTCCTTTATCAGCGTAGGCCTCAATGTGATCCAAAGAAGCCCTTCTCAGTTTCCCCAAAGACAGTGTTAATGGACTGCTCCACGAAACATAAGTGTAACTCTGTGAGATGAATTCACACATCACCAAGAAGTTTCTAAGAAAGCTTCTTTCTAGTTTTCATCTGTGGAAATTTCCTTTGTCACTGTAATGTTCATTGCGCTATGAAGTATCTAATTGCAGATTTCCAGAAAACTGTGCTAACAAACTGATCACTGAAGAGAAACGTGTAACTCTGTGAGTTGCATTCACACATGGCAATGCAGTTTCTCAGAAAGCTTCTCTTTAGTTATTATGTGAGGATATTTGCTTTATCACCATGGGCCCCAATAGGCTCCCAATATCACTTTGCAGATTCCACGAAAAGCGTGTTAGCAAACTGCTTCTTAAGGCAGAGGTTGTAACTCTGTGAGATGAACTCACAGATCAGAAAGAAGTTTCTCAGAAAGCTTCTTTCACGTTTTGAACGGATGAAATTTCCTTTATCAGCGTAGGCCTCAATGTGATCCAAAGAAGCCCTTCTCAGATTCCCCAAAGACAGTGTTAATGGACTGCTCCACGAAACATAAGTGTAACTCTGTGAGATGAATTCACACATCACCAAGAAGTTTCTAAGAAAGCTTCTTTCTAGTTTTCATCTGTGGAAATTTCCTTTGTCACTGTAATGTTCATTGCGCTATGAAGTATCTAATTGCAGATTTCCAGAAAACTGTGCTAACAAACTGATCACTGAAGAGAAACGTGTAACTCTGTGAGTTGCATTCACACATGGCAATGCAGTTTCTCAGAAAGCTTCTCTTTAGTTATTATGTGAGGATAATTTCCTTTATCACCATGGGCCCCAATAGGCTCCCAATATCACTTTGCAGATTCCACGAAAAGAGTGTTAGCAAACTGCTTCTTAAGGCAGAGGTTGTAACTCTGTGAGATGAACTCACAGATCAGAAAGAAGTTTCTCAGAAAGCTTCTTTCACGTTTTGAACGGATGAAATTTCCTTTATCAGCGTAGGCCTCAATGTGATCCAAAGAAGCCCTTCTCAGATTCCCCAAAGACAGTGTTAATGGACTGCTCCACGAAACATAAGTGTAACTCTGTGAGATGAATTCACACATCACCAAGAAGTTTCTAAGAAAGCTTCTTTCTAGTTTTCATCTGTGGAAATTTCCTTTGTCACTGTAATGTTCATTGCGCTATGAAGTATCTAATTGCAGATTTCCAGAAAACTGTGCTAACAAACTGATCACTGAAGAGAAACGTGTAACTCTGTGAGTTGCATTCACACATGGCAATGCAGTTTCTCAGAAAGCTTCTCCTTAGTTATTATGTGAGGATAATTCCTTTATCACCATTGGCCTCAATAGGCTCCCAAATATCACTTTGCAGATTCCACCAAAAAGTGTTAGCAAACTGCTTCTTAAGGCAGAGGTTGTAACTCTGTGAGATGAACTCACAGATCAGAAAGAAGTTTCTCAGAAAGCTTCTTTCACGTTTTGAACGGATGAAATTTCCTTTATCAGCGTAGGCCTCAATGTGATCCAAAGAAGCCCTTCTCAGTTTCCCCAAAGACAGTGTTAATGGACTGCTCCACGAAACATAAGTGTAACTCTGTGAGATGAATTCACACATCACCAAGAAGTTTCTAAGAAAGCTTCTTTCTAGTTTTCATCTGTGGAAATTTCCTTTGTCACTGTAATGTTCATTGCGCTATGAAGTATCTAATTGCAGATTTCCAGAAAACTGTGCTAACAAACTGATCACTGAAGAGAAACGTGTAACTCTGTGAGTTGCATTCACACATGGCAATGCAGTTTCTCAGAAAGCTTCTCTTTAGTTATTATGTGAGGATATTTGCTTTATCACCATGGGCCCCAATAGGCTCCCAATATCACTTTGCAGATTCCACGAAAAGCGTGTTAGCAAACTGCTTCTTAAGGCAGAGGTTGTAACTCTGTGAGATGAACTCACAGATCAGAAAGAAGTTTCTCAGAAAGCTTCTTTCACGTTTTGAACGGATGAAATTTCCTTTATCAGCGTAGGCCTCAATGTGATCCAAAGAAGCCCTTCTCAGATTCCCCAAAGACAGTGTTAATGGACTGCTCCACGAAACATAAGTGTAACTCTGTGAGATGAATTCACACATCACCAAGAAGTTTCTAAGAAAGCTTCTTTCTAGTTTTCATCTGTGGAAATTTCCTTTGTCACTGTAATGTTCATTGCGCTATGAAGTATCTAATTGCAGATTTCCAGAAAACTGTGCTAACAAACTGATCACTGAAGAGAAACGTGTAACTCTGTGAGTTGCATTCACACATGGCAATGCAGTTTCTCAGAAAGCTTCTCTTTAGTTATTATGTGAGGATATTTGCTTTATCACCATGGGCCCCAATAGGCTCCCAATATCACTTTGCAGATTCCACGAAAAGCGTGTTAGCAAACTGCTTCTTGAGGCAGAGGTTGTAACTCTGTGAGATGAACTCACAGATCAGAAAGAAGTTTCTCAGAAAGCTTCTTTCACGTTTTGAACGGATGAAATTTCCTTTATCAGCGTAGGCCTCAATGTGATCCAAAGAAGCCCTTCTCAGATTCCCCAAAGACAGTGTTAATGGACTGCTCCACGAAACATAAGTGTAACTCTGTGAGATGAATTCACACATCACCAAGAAGTTTCTAAGAAAGCTTCTTTCTAGTTTTCATCTGTGGATATTTCCTTTGTCACTGTAATGTTCATTGCGCTAGGAAGTATCTAATTGCAGATTTCCAGAAAACTGTGCTAACAAACTGATCACTGAAGAGAAACGTGTAACTCTGTGAGTTGCATTCACACATGGCAATGCAGTTTCTCAGAAAGCTTCTCTTTAGTTATTATGTGAGGATATTTGCTTTATCACCATGGGCCCCAATAGGCTCCCAATATCACTTTGCAGATTCCACGAAAAGCGTGTTAGCAAACTGCTTCTTGAGGCAGAGGTTGTAACTCTGTGAGATGAACTCACAGATCAGAAAGAAGTTTCTCAGAAAGCTTCTTTCACGTTTTGAACGGATGAAATTTCCTTTATCAGCGTAGGCCTCAATGTGATCCAAAGAAGCCCTTCTCAGATTCCCCAAAGACAGTGTTAATGGACTGCTCCACGAAACATAAGTGTAACTCTGTGAGATGAATTCACACATCACCAAGAAGTTTCTAAGAAAGCTTCTTTCTAGTTTTCATCTGTGGATATTTCCTTTGTCACTGTAATGTTCATTGCGCTAGGAAGTATCTAATTGCAGATTTCCAGAAAACTGTGCTAACAAACTGATCACTGAAGAGAAACGTGTAACTCTCTGAGTTGCATTCACACATGGCAATGCAGTTTCTCAGAAAGCTTCTCCTTAGTTATTATGTGAGGATAATTCCTTTATCACCATGGGCCTCAATAGGCTCCCAAATATCACTTTGCAGATTCCACCAAAAAGTGTTAGCAAACTGCTTCTTAAGGCAGAGGTTGTAACTCTGTGAGATGAACTCACAGATCAGAAAGAAGTTTCTCAGAAAGCTTCTTTCACGTTTTGAACGGATGAAATTTCCTTTATCAGCGTAGGCCTCAATGTGATCCAAAGAAGCCCTTCTCAGATTCCCCAAAGACAGTGTTAATGGACTGCTCCACGAAACATAAGTGTAACTCTGTGAGATGAATTCACACATCACCAAGAAGTTTCTAAGAAAGCTTCTTTCTAGTTTTCATCTGTGGAAATTTACTTTGTCACTGTAATGTTCATTGCGCTGTGAAGTATCTAATTGCAGATTTCCAGAAAACTGTGCTAACAAACTGATCACTGAAGAGAAACGTATAACTCTGTGAGTTGCATTCACACATGGCAATGCAGTTTCTCAGAAAGCTTCTCTTTAGTTATTATGTGAGGATAATTCCTTTATCACCATGGGCGCCAATAGGCTCCCAAATATCATTTTGCAGATTACACGAACAGAGTGTTAGCCTTCTGCTTCTTTGGGCAGAGGTGGTAACTCTGTGAGATGAACTCACAGATCAGAAAGAAGTTTCTCAGAAAGCTTCTTTCTCATTTTTATTGGAAGATGTTTCCATTGGCCCCATTGTTTTCAAAGGGATCGGGAATATCTGTTCTCAGATTCCACACAAATAGGGCTAGGCCACGGCCCCACGAAATACAGCTGCAACTTAGTGAGTTGAATTCACACATCACAAAGCGGTTTCTCAGAAAGCTTCCCACTTTAGTAAGACGAAGTTATTTGTGGTCTTGGAGCGCCACCGTGTGTCCTATTGCAGATTCTGCGAAAACTCTGCTAGCAAGTTTCTCAGTGGAAACAATGATGGACATCTGTGGGCTGAATTCACCCACAACAAAGAAGTTTCTGAGAAGGCTTCTCTGCAGGTTTCTCTGAGGATAGTTCCTTATTCAGCATGCGATTCAACGATATCCAAGACATCACATCTGAGATTCCTCAAAATGAGTGCTAGGAAACTGCCCCGAGAAAGGGTGATAGAACACTGTGAAATGAATTCACATATCACAAAGCAGTTTCGCAGAAAGCTTGGTTCCGCTTTCTCTTGGAGTATATTAGTTTTCTCCTTCTATTCTTCAAAGCTATCTGAAATATCACTTCTCGGAATCCACGGAAACAGTCCTAAGAAACGGCCCCAAAAAACACTGGCGTAACTCTGTGAGTTCCATTCACACATGGCAATGCAGTTTCTCACAAAGCTTCTCTTTAGTTATTATGTGAGGATAATCCCTTTATCACCATGGGCCTCAATAGGCTCCCAAATATCACTTTGCAGATTCCACCAAAAAGTGTTAGCAAACTGCTTCTTAAGGCAGAGGTTGTAACTCTGTGAGATGAACTCACAGATCAGAAAGAAGTTTCTCAGAAAGCTTCTTTCACGTTTTGAACGGATGAAATTTCCTTTATCAGCGTAGGCCTCAATGTGATCCAAAGAAGCCCTTCTCAGTTTCCCCAAAGACAGTGTTAATGGACTGCTCCACGAAACATAAGTGTAACTCTGTGAGATGAATTCACACATCACCAAGAAGTTTCTAAGAAAGCTTCTTTCTAGTTTTCATCTGTGGATATTTCCTTTGTCACTGTAATGTTCATTGCGCTAGGAAGTATCTAATTGCAGATTTCCAGAAAACTGTGCTAACAAACTGATCACTGAAGAGAAACGTGTAACTCTGTGAGTTGCATTCACACATGGCAATGCAGTTTCTCAGAAAGCTTCTCTTTAGTTATTATGTGAGGATATTTGCTTTATCACCATGGGCCCCAATAGGCTCCCAATTATCACTTTGCAGATTCCACGAAAAGCGTGTTAGCAAACTGCTTCTTGAGGCAGAGGTTGTAACTCTGTGAGATGAACTCACAGATCAGAAAGAAGTTTCTCAGAAAGCTTCTTTCACGTTTTGAACGGATGAAATTTCCTTTATCAGCGTAGGCCTCAATGTGATCCAAAGAAGCCCTTCTCAGATTCCCCAAAGACAGTGTTAATGGACTGCTCCATGAAACATAAGTGTAACTCTGTGAGATGAATTCACACATCACCAAGAAGTTTCTAAGAAAGCTTCTTTCTAGTTTTCATCTGTGGATATTTCCTTTGTCACTGTAATGTTCATTGCGCTAGGAAGTATCTAATTGCAGATTTCCAGAAAACTGTGCTAACAAACTGATCACTGAAGAGAAACGTGTAACTCTCTGAGTTGCATTCACACATGGCAATGCAGTTTCTCAGAAAGCTTCTCCTTAGTTATTATGTGAGGATAATTCCTTTATCACCATGGGCCTCAATAGGCTCCCAAATATCACTTTGCAGATTCCACCAAAAAGTGTTAGCAAACTGCTTCTTAAGGCAGAGGTTGTAACTCTGTGAGATGAACTCACAGATCAGAAAGAAGTTTCTCAGAAAGCTTCTTTCACGTTTTGAACGGATGAAATTTCCTTTATCAGCGTAGGCCTCAATGTGATCCAAAGAAGCCCTTCTCAGATTCCCCAAAGACAGTGTTAATGGACTGCTCCACGAAACGTAAGTGTAACTCTGTGAGATGAATTCACACATCACCAAGAAGATTCTAAGAAAGCTTCTTTCTAGTTTTCATCTGTGGAAATTTACTTTGTCACTGTAATGTTCATTGCGCTGTGAAGTATCTAATTGCAAATTTCCAGAAAACTGTGCTAACAAACTGATCACTGAAGAGAAACGTATAACTCTGTGAGTTGCATTCACACATGGCAATGCAGTTTCTCAGAAAGCTTCTCTTTAGTTATTATGTGAGGATAATTCCTTTATCACCATGGGCCCCAATAGGCTCCCAAATATCATTTTGCAGATTACACGAACAGAGTGTTAGCCATCTGCTTCTTTGGGCAGAGGTGGTAACTCTGTGAGATGAACTCACAGATCAGAAAGAAGTTTCTCAGAAAGCTTCTTTCTCATTTTTATTGGAAGATGTTTCCATTGGCCCCATTGTTTTCAAAGGGATCGGGAATATCTGTTCTCAGATTCCACACAAATAGGGCTAGGCCACGGCCCCACGAAATACAGCTGCAACTTAGTGAGTTGAATTCACACATCACAAAGCGGTTTCTCAGAAAGCTTCCCACTTTAGTAAGACGAAGTTATTTGTGGTCTTGGAGCGCCACCGTGTGTCCTATTGCAGATTCTGCGAAAACTCTGCTAGCAAGTTTCTCAGTGGAAACAATGATGGACATCTGTGGGCTGAATTCACCCACAACAAAGAAGTTTCTGAGAAGGCTTCTCTGCAGGTTTCTCTGAGGATAGTTCCTTATTCAGCATGCGATTCAATGATATCCAAGACATCACATCTGAGATTCCTCAAAATGAGTGCTAGGAAACTGCCCCGAGAAAGGGTGATAGAACACTGTGAAATGAATTCACATATCACAAAGCAGTTTCGCAGAAAGCTTGGTTCCGCTTTCTCTTGGAGTATATTAGTTTTCTCCTTCTATTCTTCAAAGCTATCTGAAATATCACTTCTCGGAATCCACGGAAACAGTCCTAAGAAACGGCCCCAAAAATCACTGGCGTAACTCTGTGAGTTGCATTCACACATGGCAATGCAGTTTCTCACAAAGCTTCTCTTTAGTTATTATGTGAGGATAATTCCTTTATCACCATGGGCCCCAATAGGCTCCCAAATATCACTTTGCAGATTCCACGAAAAGAGTGTTAGCAAACTGCTTCTTGAGGCAGAGGTTGTAACTCTGTGAGATGAACTCACAGATCAGAAAGAAGTTTCTCAGAAAGCTTCTTTCACGTTTTGAACGGATGAAATTTCCTTTATCAGCGTAGGCCTCAATGTGATCCAAAGAAGCCCTTCTCAGTTTCCCCAAAGACAGTGTTAATGGACTGCTCCACGAAACATAAGTGTAACTCTGTGAGATGAATTCACACATCACCAAGAAGTTTCTAAGAAAGCTTCTTTCTAGTTTTCATCTGTGGAAATTTCCTTTGTCACTGTAATGTTCATTGCGCTATGAAGTATCTAATTGCAGATTTCCAGAAAACTGTGCTAACAAACTGATCACTGAAGAGAAACGTGTAACTCTGTGAGTTGCATTCACACATGGCAATGCAGTTTCTCAGAAAGCTTCTCCTTAGTTATTATGTGAGGATAATCCCTTTATCACCATGGGCCTCAATAGGCTCCCAAATATCACTTTGCAGATTCCACCAAAAAGTGTTAGCAAACTGCTTCTTAAGGCAGAGGTTGTAACTCTGTGAGATGAACTCACAGATCAGAAAGAAGTTTCTCAGAAAGCTTCTTTCACGTTTTGAACGGATGAAACTTCCTTTATCAGCGTAGGCCTCAATGTGATCCAAAGAAGCCCTTCTCAGTATCCCCAAAGACAGTGTTAATGGACTGCTCCACGAAACATAAGTGTAACTCTGTGAGATGAATTCACACATCACCAAGAAGTTTCTAAGAAAGCTTCTTTCTAGTTTTCATCTGTGGAAATTTCCTTTGTCACTGTTATGTTCATTGCGCTGTGAAGTATCTAATTGCAGATTTCCAGAAAACTGTGCTAACAAACTGATCACTGAAGAGAAACGTGTAACTCTCTGAGTTGCATTCACACATGGCAATGCAGTTTCTCAGAAAGCTTCTCTTTAGTTATTATGTGAGGATAATTCCTTTATCACCATGGGCCTCAATAGGCTCCCAAATATCACTTTGCAGATTCCACCAAAAAAGTGTTAGCAAACTGCTTCTTAAGGCAGAGGTTGTAACTCTGTGAGATGAACTCACAGATCAGAAAGAAGTTTCTCAGAAAGCTTCTTTCACGTTTTGAACGGATGAAATATCCTTTATCAGCGTAGGCCTCAATGTGATCCAAAGAAGCCCTTCTCAGTTTCCCCAAAGACAGTGTTATTGGACTGCTCCACGAAACATAAGTGTAACTCTGTGAGATGAATTCACACATCACCAAGAAGTTTCTAAGAAAGCTTCTTTCTAGTTTTCATCTGTGGATATTTCCTTTGTCACTGTAATGTTCATTGCGCTATGAAGTATCTAATTGCAGATTCCCAGAAAACTGTGCTAACAAACTGATCACTGAAGAGAAACGTGTAACTCTGTGAGTTGCATTCACACATGGCAATGCAGTTTCTCAGAAAGCTTCTCTTTAGTTATTATGTGAGGATATTTGCTTTATCACCATGGGCCCCAATAGGCTCCCAATTATCACTTTGCAGATTCCACGAAAAGCGTGTTAGCAAACTGCTTCCTGAGGCAGAGGTTGTAACTCTGTGAGATGAACTCACAGATCAGAAAGAAGTTTCTCAGAAAGCTTCTTTCACGTTTTGAACAGATGAAATTTCCTTTATCAGCGTAGGCCTCAATGTGATCCAAAGAAGCCCTTCTCAGATTCCCCAAAGACAGTGTTAATGGACTGCTCCACGAAACATAAGTGTAACTCTGTGAGATGAATTCACACATCACCAAGAAGTTTCTAAGAAAGCTTCTTTCTAGTTTTCATCTGTGGATATTTCCTTTGTCACTGTAATGTTCATTGCGCTAGGAAGTATCTAATTGCAGATTTCCAGAAAACTGTGCTAACAAACTGATCACTGAAGAGAAACGTGTAACTCTCTGAGTTGCATTCACACATGGCAATGCAGTTTCTCACAAAGCTTCTCTTTAGTTATTATGTGAGGATAATTCCTTTATCACCATGGGCCTCAATAGGCTCGCAAATATCACTTTGCAGATTCCACCAAAAAAGTGTTAGCAAACTGCTTCTTAAGGCAGAGGTTGTAACTCTGTGAGATGAACTCACAGATCAGAAAGAAGTTTCTCAGAAAGCTTCTTTCACGTTTTGAACGGATGAAATTTCCTTTATCAGCGTAGGCCTCAATGTGATCCAAAGAAGCCCTTCTCAGTTTCCCCAAAGACAGTGTTAATGGACTGCTCCACGAAACATAAGTGTAACTCTGTGAGATGAATTCACACATCACCAAGAAGTTTCTAAGAAAGCTTCTTTCTAGTTTTCATCTGTGGAAATTTCCTTTGTCACTGTAATGTTCATTGCGCTATGAAGTATCTAATTGCAGATTTCCAGAAAACTGTGCTAACAAACTGATCACTGAAGAGAAACGTGTAACTCTGTGAGTTGCATTCACACATGGCAATGCAGTTTCTCAGAAAGCTTCTCCTTAGTTATTATGTGAGGATAATTCCTTTATCACCATGGGCCTCAATAGGCTCCCAAATATCACTTTGCAGATTCCACCAAAAAGTGTTAGCAAACTGCTTCTTAAGGCAGAGGTTGTAACTCTGTGAGATGAACTCACAGATCAGAAAGAAGTTTCTCAGAAAGCTTCTTTCACGTTTTGAACGGATGAAATTTCCTTTATCAGCGTAGGCCTCAATGTGATCCAAAGAAGCCCTTCTCAGTTTCCCCAAAGACAGTGTTAATGGACTGCTCCACGAAACATAAGTGTAACTCTGTGAGATGAATTCACACATCACCAAGAAGTTTCTAAGAAAGCTTCTTTCTAGTTTTCATCTGTGGAAATTTCCTTTGTCACTGTAATGTTCATTGCGCTGTGAAGTATCTAATTGCAGATTTCCAGAAAACTGTGCTAACAAACTGATCACTGAAGAGAAACGTGTAACTCTGTGAGTTGCATTCACCCATGGCAATGCAGTTTCTCAGAAAGCTTCTCTTTAGTTATTATGTGAGGATAATTCCTTTATCACCATCGGCCTCAATAGGCTCCCAAATATCACTTTGCAGATTCCACCAAAAAAGTGTTAGCAAACTGCTTCTTAAGGCAGAGGTTGTAACTCTGTGAGATGAACTCACAGATCAGAAAGAAGTTTCTCAGAAAGCTTCTTTCACGTTTTGAACGGATGAAATTTCCTTTATCAGCGTAGGCCTCAAAATGATCCAAAGAAGCCCTTGTCAGGTTCCTCAAAGACATTGTTAATGGACTGCTCCACGATACATAGGTGTACCTCTCTGCGATGAATTCACACATCACCAAGAAGTTTCGAAGAAAGCTTCTTTCTGGTTTTCATCTGTGGATATTTCCTTTGTCACCGTAAGGTTCATTGCGCTATGAAGTATCTAATTGCAGATTTCCAGAAAACTGTGCTAACAAACTGGTCACTGAAGAGAAACGTGTGACTCTGTGAGTTGCATTCACACATGGCAATGCAGTTTCTCAGAAAGCTTCTCTTTAGTTTTTATGTGAGGATATTTCCTTTTTCACCATAGCCCTCAATGTGCTCCCAAATATACCTTGGCAGTATCCACGACAACAGTGTTAGCAAACTGTTCCAAGAAGGGAAGGTTGGAACTCTGTGTGATGAAGTAACACATCAGAAAGCAATCTCTCAGAAAGGTTCTCCATAGTTATTATGTGAGGATATTTCCTTTTTCACCAGGTGACCCTACAGGCTCCCAAATATCACTTTGCAGATTCCACGAAAAGAGTGTTAGAAAACTGCTTCCTGAAGTCTAAGTTATACGTGTGTGAGATGAACTCACAGATCAGAAAGAAGTTTCTCAGAAAGCTTCTTTCACGTTTTGAACGGATGAAATTTCCTGTCTCAGCGTAGGCCTCAATGCGATCCAAGGAAGCCCTTCTCAGGTTCCTCAAACACAGTGTTAATGGACTGCTCCACGAAACATAAGTGTAACTCTGTGAGATTAATTCACACATCACCAAAAACGTTCTACGAAAGCTTCTTTCTAGTTTTCATCTGTGGATATATCCTTTGTCACTGTAATGTTCATTGTGCTATGAAGTATCTAATTACAGAGTTCAGAAAACTGTGCTAACAAACTGATCACTGAGGAGAAACGTGTAAGTCTGTGAGTTGTATTTACACATGGCAATGCAATTTCTCAGAAAGCTTCTCTTTAGCTATTATGTGAGGATATTTCTTTTTTCATCATAGCCCTCATTGTGCTCCCAAATATACCTTTGCAGAATCCGCGACAACAGTGTTAGCAAACGGTTCCAAGAAGGGAAGGGTGGAACTCTGTGTGATGAAGTAACACATCAGAAAGCAATCTCTCAGAAAGTTTCTCTGTAATTATTATATGAGGATAATTAATTTTTCACCATGGGACCCTATGGGCTCCCAAATATCACTTTGCGGATTCCACGAAAATAGTGTTAGCAAACTGCTTCCTGAAGTCTAAGTTATAATTCTGTGAGATGAACACACAGATCAGAAATAAGTTTCTCAGAAAGCTTCGTTCACGTTTTGAACGGATGAAATTTCCTTTATCAGCTTAGGAATGAATGTGATCCAAAGAAGCCCTTCTCAGGTTCCTCAAAGACAGTGTTAATGGACTGCTCAACGCAACATAAGTGTAACTCTGTGACATGAATTCACACATCGCCAAGAAGTTTCTAAGAACGCTTCTCTCTGGTTTTCATCTGTGGATATTTCCTTTGTCACCGTAAGATTCATTGCACTATGAAGTATTAATTGCAGATTTCCAGAAAACTGTGCTAACAAACTGATCACTGAAGAGAAACCTGTAACTCTGTGAGTTGCATTCACACATGGCAATGCAGTTTCTCAGAAAGCCTCTCTTTAGTTATTATGTGAGGATACTTCCTTTTTCACCATAGCCCTCAATGTGCTCCCAAATATACCTTTGCAGAATCCACGACAACAGTGTTAGCAATCTGTTCTGAGAAGGGAAGGGTGGAACTCTGTGTGATGAAGTAACACATCAGAAAGCAATCTCTCAGAAAGTTTCTCCATAGTTATTATGTGAGGATATTTCCTTTTTCATCCTGGGACCCTATGGGCTCCCAAATATCACTTTGCAGATTCCACGAAAAGAGTGTTAGCAAACTGCTTCCTGAAGTCTAAGTTATAATTCTGGGAGATGAACTCACAAAACAGAAAGAAGTTTCTCAGAAAGCTTCTTTCACGTTTTGAACGGATGAAATTTCCTTTATCAGCGTAGGCCTCAATGTGATCCAAAGAAGCCCTTCTCACGTTCCTCAAAGAGAGTGTTAATGGACTGCTCCACGAAACATAAGTGTAACTCTGTGAGATGAATTCACACATCACCAGGAAGTATGGAGGAAAGCTTCTTTCTGGTTTTCATCTGTGGATATTTCCTTTGTCACCGTAAGGTTCATTGCACTATGAAGTATTAATTGCAGATTTCCAGAAAACTGTCCTAACAAACTGATCACTGAAGAGAAACGTGTAACTCTGTGAGTTGCATTCACACATGGCAATGCAGTTTATCAGAAAGCTTCTCTTTAGTTACTATGTGAGGATAATTCCTTTTTCACCGTAGCCCTCAATGTGATCCCAAATATACCTTTGCAGAATCCACGATAACATTGTTAGCAAACTGTTCCAAATAGGGAAGGGTGGAACTCTGTGTGATGAAGTAACACATCAGAAAGCAATCTCTCAGAAAGTGTCTCTGTAGTTATTATGTGAGGATATTTCCTTTTTCACCATGGGCCACTATGGGCTCCCAAATATCACTTTCCATATTCCACGAAAAAAGTGTTAGCAAACTGCTTCCTGAAGTCTAATTTATAAGTCTGTGAGATGAACTCACAGATCAGAAAGAAGTTTCTCAGAAAGCTTCTTTCACGTTTTGAACGGACGAAATTTCCTTTACCAGCATAGGCCTCAATGCGATCCAAGGAAGCACTTCTCGAGTTCCTCAAAGACAGTGTTAATGGACTGCTCCAGGAAACATAAGTGTAACTCTGTGAGATGAATTCACACATCACCAAAAAGTTTCTAAGAAAGCTTCTTTCTAGTTATCATCTGTGGATATATCCTTTGTCACTGTAATGTTCATTGCGATATGAACTATCTAATGCAGATTTCCGGAAAACTGTGCTAACAAACTGATCACTGAAAAGAAACGTATAACTCTGTGAGTTGCATTCACACATGGCAATGCAGTTTCTCAGAAAGCTTCTCTTTAGTTATTATGTGAGGATATTTCCTTTTTCACCATAGCCATCAATGTGCTCCCAAATACACCTTTGCAGAATCCACGACAACAGTGTTAGCAAACGGTTCCAAGAAGGGAAGGGTGGAACTCTGTGTTATTATGTGAGGATATTTTATATCCTCACATAGTTATTATGTGAGGATATTTCCTTTTTCACCATGGGCCCCTATGGGCTCCCAAATATCACTTTGCAAATTCCACGAAAAGAGTGTTAGCAAACTGCTTCATGAAGTCTAAGTTGTAAGTCTGTGAGATGAACACACAGATCAGAAAGAAGTTTCTCAGAAAGCTTCTTTCTCGTTTTGAACGGATGAAATTTCCTTTACGAGCGTGGGCCTCAATGTGATCCAAAGAAGCCATTCTCAGGTTCCTCAAAGACAGTGTTAATGGACTGCTCCACGAAACATAAGTGTAACTCTGTGAGATGAATTCACACATCAACAAGAAGTTTCGAAGAAAGCTTCTTTCTAGTTTTCATCTGTGGATATATCCTTTGTCACTGTAGTGTTCATTGAGCTATGAAGTATCTAATTGCAGATTTCCAGAAAACTGTGCTAACATACAGATCACAGAAGAGAAACGTGTAACTCTTTGAGTTGCATTCACACATAGCAATGCAGTTTCTTCGAAATCTTCTCTTTAGTTATTATGTGAGTGTATTTCCTTTTTCACCATAGCCCTCAATGTGCTCCCAAATATACCTTTGCAGAATCCACGACAAGACTGTTAGCAAACTGTTCCAAGAAGGGAAGGGTGGAACTCTGTGTGATGAAGTAAAACATCAGAAAGCAAACTCTCAGAAAGTTTCTCCATAGTTATTATGTGAGGATATTTCCTTTTTCACCATGGGCCCCTATGGTCTCCCAAATATCACTTTGCAGATTCCACGAAAAGAGTGTTAGCAAACTGCTTTCTGAAGTCTAAATTACAAGTCTGTGAGATGAACTCACCGATCAGAAAGACGTTTCTCAGAAAGCTTCTTTCACGTTTTGAACGGATGAAATTTCCTTTATCAGCCTAGGCCTCAATGTGATCCAAGGAAGCCCTTCTCACGTTCCTCAAAGACAGTGTTAATGGACTGCTCCACGAAACATACATGTAACTCTGTGAGATGAATTCACACATCTCCAAGAAGTTTCGAAGATAGCTTTTTTCTGCTTTTCATCTGTGGATATTTCCTTTGTCACCGTAAGGTTCATTGCGCTATGAAGTATCTAATTGCAGATTTCCAGAAAACTGTGCTAACAAACTGATCACTGAAGAGAAACGTGTAACTCTGTGAGTTGCATTCACACATGGCAACGCAGTTTCTCAGAAAGCTTCTCTTTAGTTATTATGTGAGGATACTTCCTTTTTCATCATAGCCCTCAATGTGCTCCCAAATATACCTTTGCAGAATCCAGGACAACAGTGTTAGCAAACTGTTCCAAGAAAGGAAGGGTGGAACTCTGTGTGATGAAGTAACACATCAGAATGCAATGTCTCAGAAAGTTTCTCCATAGTTATTATGTGAGGATATTTCCTTTTTCACCATGGGCCCCTATGGTCTCCCAAATATCACTTTGCAAATTCCAGGAAAAGAGTCTTAGCAAACTGCTTCCTGAAGTCTAAGTTGTAAGTCTGTGAGATGTACACACAGATCAGAAAGAATTTTCTCAGAAAGCTTCTTTCACGTTTTGAACGGATGAAATTTCCTTTATGAGCGTGGGCCTCAATGTGATAAAAAGACGCCATTCTCAGGTTCCTCAAAGACAGTGTTAATGGACTGCTCCACGAAAGATAAGTGTAACTCTGTGAGATGAATTCACACATCAACAAGAAGTTTCGAAGAAAGCTTCTTTCTAGTTTTCATCTGTGGATATATCCTTTGTCACTGTAGTGTTCATTGCGCTATGAAGTATATAATTGCAGATTTCCAGAAAACTGTGCTAACATACAGATCACAGAAGAGAAACGTGTAACTCTTTGAGTTGCATTCACACATAGCAATGCAGTTTCTCAGAAAGCTTCTCTTTAGTTATTATGTGAGGATATTTCCTTTTTTACCATGGGCCCCTATGGGCTCCCAAATATCACTTTCCAGATTCCACAAAAAGAGTGTTAGCAAACTGCTTCCTGAAGTCTAAGTTATAAGTCTGTGAGATGAACTCACAGATCAGAAAGAAGTTTCTCAGAAAGCTTTTTCACTTTTTGAGCAGATGAAATTTCCTTTATCAGCGTAGGCCTCTATGTGATCCAAAGAAGCGCTTCTCAGGTTCCTCAAAGACAGTGTTAATGGACTGCTCGGTGAAACATAATTGTAACTCAGTGAGATGAATTCAAACATCACGAAGAAGTTTCTAAGAAAGCTTCTTTCTTTTTTTCATCAGTGCATATTTCCTTTTTCACCGTTAGGTTCCTTGCGCTATGAAGTATCTAATTGCAGATTTCCAGAAAACTGTGCTAACAAACTGATCACTGAAGAGAAACGTGTAACTCTGTGAGTTGCATTCACACATGGCAATGCAGTGTCTCAGAAAGCTTCTCTTTAGTTTTTATGTGAGGATCTTTCCTTTTTACCATAGCCCTCAATGTGCTCCCAAATATACCTTTGCAGAATCCAAGACAACAGTGTTAGCAAACTGTTCCAAGAAGGGAAGGGGGAACTCTGTGTGATGAAGTAACACATCAGAAAGCAATCTCTCAGAAAGATTCTCCATAGTTATTATGTGAGGATATTTCCTTTTTCACCATGGGCCAAAAAGGGCTGCCAAATATCACTTTGCAGATTCCACGAAAAGAGTGTTAGCAAACTGCTTCCTGAAGTCTAAGTTATAAGTCTGTGAGATGAACTCACAGATCAGAAAGAAGTTTCTCAGAAAGCTTCTTTCACGTTCTGAACGGATGAAATTTCCTTTATCAGCGTAGGCCTGAATGTTATCCAAGGAAGCCATTCTCAGGTTCCTCAAAGACAGTGTTAATGGACTGCTACACGAAACATAAGTGTAACTCTGTGAGATGAATTCACCCATCACCAAGAAGTTTCTAAGAAAGCTTCTTTCTGGTTTTCATCTGTATATATTTCCTTTGTCACCGTAAGATTCATTGCGCTATGAAGTATCTAATTGCAGATTTCCAGAAAACTGTGCTAACAAACTGTTCACTGAAGAGAAACGTGTAACCCTGTGAGTTGCATTCACAAATGTCAATGCAGTTTCTCAGAAAGCTTCTCTTTAGTTATTATGTGAGGATATTTCCTTTTTCACCATAGCCCTCAATGTGCTCCCAAATATACCTTTGTAGAATCCACGACAACAGTGTTAGCAAGCGGTTCCAAGAAGGGAAGGGTGGAACTCTGTGTGATGAAGTAACACATCAGAAAGCAATCTCTCAGAATGTTTCTCTGTAGTTATTATGTGAGGATATTTCCTTTTTCACCATGGGCCCCTATAGACTCCCAAATATCACTTTCCAGATTCCACGAAAAGAGTGTTAGCAAACTGCTTCCTGAAGTCTAAGTTATAAGTCTGTGAGATGAACTCACAGATCAGAAAGAAGTTTCTCAGAAAGCTTCTTTCACGTTTTGTACGGATGAAATTTCCTTTATCAGCGTAGGCCTCAATGCGATCCAAGGAAGCCCTTCTCAGATTCCTCAAAGACAGTGTTAATGGACTGCTCCACGAAACATAAGTGTAACTCTGTGAGATGAATGCACACATCACCAGGAAGTTTCTACGAAAGCGTCGTTCTGGTTTTCTTCTGTGGATATTTCCTTTGTCACCGTAAGGATCATTGCGCTATGAAGTATCTAATTGCAGATTTCCAGAAAACTGTGCTAACAAACTGATCACTGAAGAGAAACGTGTAACTCTGTGAGTTGCATTCACACATGGCAATGTAGTTCCTCAGAAAGCTTCTCTTTAGTTATTATTTGAGGATATTTCCTTTTTCACCATAGTCCTCAATGTGCTCCCAAATATACCTTTGCAGAATCCACGGCAACAGTGTTAGCAAACGGTTCCAAGGAGGGAAGGCTGGAACTCTGTGTGATGAAGTAACACATCAGAAAGCAATCTCTCAGAAAGTTTCTCTGTAGTTATTATGTGAGTATATTTCCTTTTTCACCATGGGCCCCTATGGACTCCCAAATATCACTTTCCAGATTCCACGAAAAGAGTGTTAGCAAACTGCCTCTTGAAGTGTAAGTTATAAGTCTGTGAGATGAGCACACAGATCAGAAAGAAGTTTCTCAGAAAACTTCTTTCACGTTTTGAACGGATGAAATTTCCTACAAAGAACTCAAACACATATACGAGAAAAAAACAAACAACCCCATCAAAAAGTGGGGAAAGGATATGAACAGACATTTCTCAAAAGAAGATATTCATACAGCCAACAGACACATGAAAAAATGCTCATCATCACTCACCATCAGAGAAATGCAAATCAAAACCACAAGGAGATACCATCTCACACCAGTTAGAATGGCAATCATTAAGAAGTCAGGAAACAACAGGTGTTGGAGAGGATGTGGAGAAATAGGAACACTTTTACACTGTTGGTGGGATTGTAAACTAGTTCAACCATTATGGAAAACACTATGGCAATTCCTCAAGGATCTAGAACAAGATGTACCATATGACCCAGCCATCCCACTACTGGGTATATACCCAAAGGATTTTAAAATATTCTACTACAAAGACACATGTACACGTATGTTTATTGCGGCACTGTTCACAATAGCAAAGACTTGGAATCAACCCAAATGTCCATCTGTGACAGACTGGATTAAGAAAATGTGGCACATATACACCATGGAATACTATGCAGCCATAAAAAAGGATGAGTTTGCGTCCTTTGTAGGGACATGGATGCAGCTGGAAACCATCATTCTCAGCAAACTAAAACAAGAAGAGAAAACCAAACACCGCATGTTCTCACTCATAGGTGGGAACTGAACAATGAGATCACTTGGACTCGGGAAGGGGAACATCACACACTGGGGCCTATCATGGGGAGGGGGGAGGGGGGAGGAGGGAGGGATTGCATTGGGGAGTTGTACATGATATAAATGATGAATTGATGGGTGCTGACGAGTTGATGGGTGCAGCACACCAACATGGCATAAGTATACATATGTAACAAACCTGCACGTTATGCACATGTACCCTAGAACTTAAAGAATAATAAAAAATAAAAAATTAAAAAAATTAAAAAAAAATTAAAAAAAAAAAAAGAAATTTCCTTTATCAGCGTAGGCCTCAATGTGATTCAAAGAAGCCCTTCTCAGGTTCCTCAAAGACAGTGTTAATGGACTGTTCCACGAAACATAAGTGTAACTCTGTGAGATGAATTCACACATCACCAAGAAGTTTCTAAGAAAGCTTCTTTCTAGTTTTCATCTGTGGATATTTCCTTTGTCACTGTAATGTTCATTGTGCTATGAAGTATCTAATTGCAGATTTCCAGAAAACTGTGCTAACAAACTGATCACTGAAGAGAAACGTGTAACTCTGTGAGTTGCATTCACACATGGCAATGCAGTTTCTCAGTTTCTCAGAAAACTTCTATTTAGTTATTATGTGAGGATATTTCTTTTTTCAAAATAGCCCTCAATGTGCTCCCAAATATACCTTTGCAGAATCCACGACAACAGTGTTAGCAAACTGTTCCAAGAAGGGAAGCGTGGAACTCTGTGTGATGAAGTAACACATCAGAAAGCAATTTCTGAGAAAGTTTCTCCGTAGTTATCATGTGAGGAAATTTCCTTTTTCACCATGGGCCCCTATGGGCTCCCAAATATCACTTTGCAGATTCCACGAAAAGAGTGTTAGCAAACTGCTTCCTGAAGTCTAAGTTATAAGTCTGTGAGATGAACTCACAGATCAGAAAGAAGTGTCTAAGAAAGCTTCTTTCACGTTTTGAACAGATGAAATTTCCTTTATCAGCGTAGGCCTCAATGCGATCCTAGGAAGCCCTTCTCAGCTTCCTCAAAGACAGTGTTAATGGACTGCTCCACGAAACATAAGTGTAACTCTGTGAGATGAATGCACACAACACCAAGAAGTTTCTAAGAAAGCTTCTTTATGGTTTTCATCTGTGTTTATTTCCTTTCTCACCGTGAGGATCTTTGAGCTATGAAGTATCTAATTGCAGATTTCCCGAATACTGTGCTAACTAACTGACCCCTGAACAGAAACGTGTAACTCTGTGAGTTGCATTCACACATGGCAATGCAGTTTCTCAGAAAGCTTCTCTTTAGTTATTATGTGAGGATATTTCCTTTTTCACCATAGCCCTCAATGTGCTCCCAAATATACATTTGCAGAATCCACGACAACAGTGATAGCAAACGGATCCAAGAAGGGAAGGTGGAACTCTGTGTGATGAAGTCACACATCAGAAAGCAATCTCTCAGAAAGTTTCTCTGTAGTTATTATGTGAGGATATTTCCTTTTTCACCATGGGAACCTATGGGCTCCCAAATATCACTTGGCAGATTCCACGAAAAGAGTGTTAGCAAACTCCCTCTTGAAGTGTAAGTTATAAGTCTGTGAGATGAACTCACAGATCAGAAAGAAGTTTCTCAGAAAGCTTCTTTCACGTTTTGAACGGATGTAATTTCCTTTATCAGCGTAGGCCTCAATGTGATCCAAAAAGCCCTTCTCAGATTCTCAAAGACAGTGTTAATGGACTGCTCCACGAAACATAAGTGTAACTCTGTGAGATGAATTCACACATCACCAAGAAGTTTCTAAGAATGCTTCTTTCTAGTTTTCATCTGTGGATATTTCCTTTGTCACTGTAAGGTTCATTCTGCTATGAAGTATCTAATTGCAGATTTCCAGAAAACTGTGCTAACAAACTGATCACTGAAGAGAAACGTGTAACTCTGTGTGTTGCATTCACACATTTCAATGCAGTTTCTCAGAAAGCTTCTCTTTAGTTATTATGTGAGGATATTTCCTTTTTCACCCTAGCCCTCAATGTGCTCCAAATATACCTTTGCAGAATCCACGACAACAGTGTTAGCAAACGGTTCCAAGAAGGAAAGGGTGGAACTCTGTGTGATGAAGTAACACATCAGAAAGCAATCTCTCAGAACGTTTCTCTGTAGTTATTATGTGAGGATATTTCCTTTTTCAACATGGGCTCCTATGGGCTCCCACATATCACTTTGCAGATTCCACGAAAAGAGTGTTAGCAAACTGCTTCCTGAAGTCTAAGTTACAAGTCTGTGAAATGAACTCACAGATCAGAAAGAAGATTCTCAGAAAGCTTCTTTCACGTTTTGAACGGATGAAATTTCCTTTATCAGCGTAGGCCTCAATGCGATCCAAGGAAGCCCTTCTCAGCTTCTTCAACGACAGTGTTAATGGACTGCTCCACGAAACATAAGTGTAACTCTGTGAGAAAAATTCACACATCACCAAGAAGTTTCTAAGAAAGCATCTTTCTAGTTTTCATCTGTGCATATATCCTTTGTCACTGTAATGTTCATTGCGCTATGAAGTATCTAATTGCAGATTTCCAGAAAACTGTGCTAACATATTGATCACTGAAGAGAAACGTGTAACTCTGTGAGTTGCATTCACACATGGCAATGCAGTTTCTCAGAGAGCTTCTCTTTAGTTATTATGTGAGGATATTTCCTTTTTAACCATAGCCCTCAATGTGCTCCCAAATATACCTTTGCAGAATCCACGACACCAGTGTTAGCAAACGGTTCCAAGTAGGGAAGGGTGGAACTCTGTGTGATGAAGTAACACATCAGAAAGCAATCTCTCAGAAAGTTTCTCAGTAGTTATTATGTGAGTACATTTCCTTTTTCACCATGGGCCCCTATGGGCTCCCAAATATCACTTGGCAGATTCCACCAAAAGAGTGTTAGCAAATTGCTTCCTGAAGTCTAAGTTATAAGTCTGTGAGATGAACACACAGATCAGAAAGAAGTTTCTCAGAAAGCTTCTTTCACGTTTTGAACGGATGAAATTTCCTTTATCAGCGTAGCCCTCAATGTGATCCAAAGAAGCCCTTCTCAGGTTCCTCAAAGACAGTGTTAATAGACTGCTCCACGAAACATAAGTGTAACTCTGTGAGATGAATTCACACATCACCAAGAAGTTTCTAAGAAAGCTTCTTTCTAGTTTTCTTCTGTGGATATTTCCTTTGTCACTGTAATGTTCATTGCGCTATGAAGTATCTAATTGCAGATTTCCAGAAATCTGTGCTAACAAACTGATCACTGAAGAGAAACGTGTAACTCTGTGAGTTGAATCCACAAATGGCAATGCAGTTTCTCAGAAAGCTTCTCTTTAGTTATTATGTGAGGATATTTCCTTTTTCACCATAGCCCTCAATGTGCTCCGAAATATACCTTTGTAGAATCCACGACAACAGTGTTAGCAAACGGTTCCAAGAAGGGAAGGGTGGAATTCTGTGTGATGAAGTAACACATCAGACAGCAATCTCTCAGAAAGTTTCTCATAGTTATTATGTGAGGATATTTCCTTTTTCATCATGGGATCCTAAGGGCTCCCAAATATCACTTTCCAGATTCCACGAAAAGAGTGTTAGCAAACTGCTTCCTGAAGTCTAATTTATAAGTCAGTGAGATGAACACACGGATCAGAAAGAAGTTTCTCAGAAAGCTTCTTTCACGTTTTGAACGTATGAAATATCCTTTATCATCGTAGGCCTCAATGCGATCCAAGGAAGCCCTTCTCAGGTTCCTCAAAGGCAGTGTTAATGGACTGCTCCACGAAACATCAGTGTAACTCTGTGAGATGAATTCACATATCACCAAGAAGTTTTTAAGAAAGCTTCTTTCTAGTTTTCATCTGTGTATATTTCCTTTGTCACCGTAAGGATCATTGCGCTATGAAGTATCTAATTGCAGATTTCCAGAAAACTGTGCTAAGTAACTGGTCACTGAAGAGAAACGTGTAACTCTGTGAGTTGCATTCTCACATGGCAATGCAGTTTCTCAGAAAGCTTCTCTTTAGTTATTATGTGAGGATATTTCCTTTTTCACCATAGCCCTCAATGTGCTCCCAAATATACCTTTGCAGAATCCACGACAAGAGTGTTAGCAAACTGTTCCAAGAAGGGAAGGGTGGAACTCTGTGTGATGAAGTAACAACACATCACAGAGCAATCTCTCAGAAAGTTTCTCTGTAGTTATTATGTGAGGATATTTCCTTTTTCACCATGGGACCATAGGGGCTCCCAAATATCACTTTGCAGACTCCACCAAAAGACTGTCAGCAAACTGCTTCCTGAAGTCTAAATTATAAGTCTGTGAGATGAACACACAGATGAGAAAGAAGTTTCTCAGAAAGCTTCTTTCACGTTTTGAAAGCATGAAATTTCCTTTATCAGCGTAGGCCTCAATGTGATCCAAATAAGCCCTTCTCAGGTTCCTCAAAGACAGTGTTAATGGACTGCTCCATGTAACATAAGTGTAACTCTGTGAGATGAATTCACACATCACCAAAAAGTTTCTAAGAAAGCTTCTTTCTAGTTTCCATCTGTGGATATTTCCTTTGTCACCATAAGGTTCATTGCGCTATGAATTATCTAATTACAGATGTCCAGAAAGCTGTGCTAACAAACTGATCACTGAAGAGAAACGTGTAACTCTGTGAGTTGCATTCACACATGGCAATGCAGTTTCTCAGAAAGCTTGTCTTTAGTTATTATGTGAGGATATTTCCTTTTTCACCATAGCCCTCAATGTCCTCCCAAATATACCTTTGCAGAATCCACGACAACAGTGTTAGCAAACGGTTCCAAGAAGGGAAGGGTTGAACTCTGTGTGATGAAGTAACACAGCAGAAAGCAATCTCTCAGAACGTTTCTCTGTAGTTATTATGTGAGGATATTTCCTTTTTCACCATGGGCCCTATTGGCTCCCAAATATCACTTTGCAGATTCCACGAAACGAGTGTTAGCAAACTGCTTCCTGAAGTCTAAGTTATAAGTCTGTGAGGTGAACTTTAAGATGAGAAAGAAGTTTTTCAAAAGCTTCTCTCACGTTTTGAACGGATGAAATTTCCTTTATCAGCGTAGGCCTCAATGCGATCAAAGAAAGCCCTTCTCAGGTTCCTCAAAGACAGTGTTAATGGACTGCTCCAGGAAACATAAGTGTAACTCTGTGAGATGAATGCACACATCACCAAAAAGGTTCTAAGGAAGCTTCTTTCTAGTTTTCATCTGTGGATATTTCCTTTGTCACTGTAATGTTCATTGCGCTATGAAGTATCTAATTGCAGATTTCCAGAAAACTGTGGTAACAAACTGATCACGGAATAGAAACGTGTAACTCTGTGAGTTGCATTCACACGTGGCAATGCACTTTCTCAGAACCTTCTCTTTAGTTATTATGTGAGGATATTTCCTTTTTCACCATAGTCCTCAATGTGCTCCCAATTATACCTTTGCAGAATCCACGACAACAGTGTTAGCAAACGGTTGCAAGAAGGGAAGTGTGGAACTCAGTGTGATGAAGTAACACATCAGAAAGCAATCTCTCAGAAAGTTTCTCCTTAGTTTTTATGTGAGGATATTTCCTTTTTCACCATGGGACCCTAAGGGCTCCGAAATATCATTTTGCAGATTCCACGAAAAGAGTGTTAGCAAACTGCTTCCTGAAGTCTAAGTTACAAGCCTGTGAAATGAACTCACAGATCAGAAAGAAGATTCTCAGAAAGCTTCTTTCACGTTTTGAACGGATGAAATTTCCTTTATCAGCGTAGGCCTCAATGCGATCCAAGGAATCCCTTTTCAGGTTCCTCAAAGACAGTGCTAATGGACTGCCCAACGAAACATAAGTGTAACTCTGTGAGATAAATTCACACATCACCAATAAGTTTCTAAGAAAGCTTCTTTCTAGTTTTCATCTGTGGATACTTCCTTTGTCACCGTAAGGTTCATTGCGCTATGTAGTATCTAAATGCAGATTTCCAGAAAATTGTGCTAACATATTGATCACTGAAGAGAAACGTGTAACTCTGTGAGTTGCATTCACACATGGCAATGCAGTTTCTCAGAAAGCTTCTCTTTAGTTATTATGTGAGGATATTTCCTTTTTCACCATAGCCCTCAATGTGCTCCCAAATATACCTTTGCAGAATCCACGACAAGAGTGTTAGCAAACTGTTCCAAGAAGGGAATAGTGGAACTCTGTGTGATGAAGTAACAACACATCACAGAGCAATCTCTCAGAAAGTTTCTCTGTAGTTATTATGTGAGGATATTTCCTTTTTCACCATGGGACCATAGGGGCTCCCAAATATCACTTTGCAGACTCCACGAAAAGACTGTCAGCAAACTGCTTCCTGAAGTCTAAGTTATAAGTCTGTGAGATGAACACACTGATCAGAAAGAAGTTTCTCAGAAAGCTTCTTTCACGATTTGAACGCATGAAATTTCCTTTATCAGCGTAGGCCTCAATGTGATCCAAATAAGCCCTTCTCAGGTTCCTCAAAGACAGTGTTAATGGACTGCTCCACGAAACAGAAGTGTAACTCTGTGAGATGAATTCACACATCACCAAGAAGTTTCTAAGAAAACATATGTGTAGTTTTCATCTGTGGATATTTCCTTTGTCACCGTTAGCTTCATTGCGCTATGAAGTATCTAATTGCAGATTTCCAGAAAACTGTGCTAACAAACTGATCACTGAAGAGAAACGTGTAACTCTGTGAGTTGCTTTCACACGTGGTAATGCAGTTTCTCAGAAAGCTTCTCTTTAGTTATTATGTGAGGATATTTCCTTTTTCACCATAGCCCTCAATGTGCTCCCAAATTTACCTCTGCAGATTGCACGACAACAGTGTTAGCAAACGGTTCCAAGAAGGGAAGGGTGGAACTCTGTGTGATGAAGTAACACATCAGAAAGCAATCTCTGAGAAAGTTTCACCATAGTTATTATGTGAGAATATTTCCTTTTTCATCATGGGCCCCTATGGGCTCCCAAATATCACTTTGCAGATTCCATGAAAAGAGTGTTAGGAAACTGCTTCTTGAAGACTAACTTATAAGTCTGTGAGGTGAACTCACAGATCAGAAAGAAGTTTCTCAGAAAGCTTCTTTCACGTTTTGAATGGATGAAATTTCCTTTATCAGCGTAGGCCTCAATGTGATCCAAAGAAGCCCTTCTCAGGTTCCTAAAAGACAGTGTTGATGGACTGCTCCACGAAACATAAGTGTAACTCTCTGAGATGAATTCACACATCACCAAGAATTTTCTAAGAAAGCTTATTTCTAGTTTTCATCTGTGGATATTTCCTTTGTCACCGTAAGGTTCATTGCGCTATGAAGTATCTAATTGCAGATTTCCAGAAAACTGTGCTAACAAACTGATCACTGAAGAGAAACGTGTAACTCTGTGAGTTGCATTCACACATGGCAATGCAGTTTCTCAGAAATCTTCACTTTAGTTATTATGTGAGGATATTTCCTGTTTCACCATAGCCCTCAAGGTGCTCCCAAATATACCTTTGGAGAATCCACGACAACAGTGATAGCAAACTGTTCCAAGAAGGGAAGGGTGGAACTCTGTGTGATGAAGTAACACATCAGAAAGCAATCTCTCAGAAAGTTTCTCCACAGTTATTATGTGAGGATATTTCCTTTTTCACCATGGTCCCCTATGGGCTCCCAAATATCATTTTGCAGATTCCACGAAAAGAGTGTTAGCAAACTGCTTCCTGAAGTCTAAGTTATAGGTCTGTGAGATGAACACACAGATCAGAAAGAAGCTTCTCAGAAAGTTTCTTTCACATTTTGAACGAATGAAATTTCCTTTTTCAGCGTAGGCCTCAATGTGATCCAAAGAAGCCCTTCTCAGGATCCTTAAAGACAGTGTTAATGGACTGCTACACGAAACATAAGTGTAACTCTGTGAGATGAATTCACACATCACCAAAAAGGTTCTAAGAAAGTTTCTTTCTAGTTTTCATCTGTGGATAAATCCTGTTTCACCGTAAGTTTCATTGCGCTATGAAGTATCTAATTGCAGATTTCCAGAAAACTGTGCTAACAAACTGATCACTGAAGAGAAACGTGTAACTCTGTGAGTTGCATTCACACATGGCAATGCAGTTTCTCAGAAAGCTTGTCTTTAGCTTTTATGTGAGGATATTTCCCTTTTCACCATAGCCCTAAATGTGCTCCCAAATATACCTTTGCAGAATCCACGACAACATTGTTAGCATACTGTTCCACGAAGGGAAGGCTGGAACTCTGTGTGATGAAGTAACACATCAGAAAGCAATCTCTGAGAAAGTTTCTCTGTAGTTATTAAGTGAGTATATTTCCTTTTTCACCATGGGCCCCTATGGGCTCCCACATATCACTTTGCAGATACCACGAAAAGAGTGTTAGCAAACTGCTTCCTGAAGTCTAAGTTATAAGTCTGTGAGATGAACACACAGATCAGAAAGAAGTTTCTCAGAAAGCTTCTTTCACGTTTTTAACGGATGAAATTTCCTTTATCAGCGTAGGCCTCAATGTGATCCAAAGAAGCCCTTCTCAGGTTCCTCAAAGACAGTGATAATGGACTGCTCCACGAAACATAAGTGTAATGCTGTGAGATGAATTCACACATCACCAAAAAGGTTCTACGAAAGCTTCTTTCTAGTTTTCCTCTGTGGATATTTCCTTTGTCACTGTAATGTTCATTGCGCTACGAAGTCTCTAATTTCACATTTCCAGAAAACTGTGCTAACAAACTGAACACTGAAGAGAATCGTGTAACTCTGTGAGTTGCATTCACACATGGCAATGCAGTTTCTCAGAAAGCTTCTCTTTAGTTATTATGTGAGGATATTTCCTTTTTCACCATAGCCCTCAATGTGCTCCCAAATACACCTTTGCAGAATCCACGACAACAGTGTTAGCAAACTGTTCCAAGAAGGGAATGGTGGAACTATGTGTGATGAAGTAACACATCAGAAAGCAATGTCTCAGAAAGTTTCTCCATAGTTATTATGTGAGGATATTTCCTTTTTCACCATGGGACCCTATGGGCCCCCAAATATCCCATTGCAGATTCCACGAAAAGAGTGTTAGCAAACTGCTTCCTGAAGTCTAAGTCATAAGTCTGTGAGATAAACTCACAGATCAGGAAGAAGTTTCTCAGAAAGCTTCTTTCACGATTTGAACGGATGAAATTTCCTTTATCAGCATAGGCCTCAATGCAATCCAAGGAAGCCCGTCTCAGGTTCCTCAAAGACAGTGTTAATGGACTGCTCCACGCAACATAAGTGTAACTCTATGAGATGAATTCACACATCACCAAAAAGGTTCTAAGAAAGCTTCTTTCAAGTTTTCATCTGTGGATATATCCTTTGTCACTGTAATGTTCATTGCGCTACGAAGTATCTAATTGCAGATTTCCAGAAAACTGTGCTAACAAACTGATCACTGAAGAGAAACATGTAACTCTGTGAGTTGCATTCACACATGGCAATAAAGTTTCTCAGAAAGCTTCTCTTTAGTTATTATGTGAGGATATTTCCCTTTTCACCATAGCCCTCAATGTGCTCCCAAATATACATTTGCAGAATCCACGACAACAGTGTTAGCAAACGGTTCCAAGAAGGGAAGGGTGGAACACTGTGTGATGAAGTTACACATCAGAAAGCAATCACTCAGAACGTTTCTCTGTTATTATGTGAGGATATTTCCTTTTTCACCATGGCCCCCTGTGGGCTCCCAAATATCACTTTCCAGATTCCCCGAAAAGAGTGTTAGCAAACTGCTTCCTGATGTCTAATTTACAAGTCTGTGATGTGAACACACAGATCAGAAAGAAGTTTCTCAGAAAGCTTCTTTCATGTTTTGCACGGATGAAATTTCCTTTATCAGCATAGACCTCAATGCGATCCAAGGAAGCCCTTCTCAGTTTCCTCAAAGACAGTGTTAATGGACTGCACCACGAAACATAAGTGTAACTCTGTGAGATGAATTCACACATCAACAAGAAGTTTCTACAAAAGCTTCTTTCACGTTCTCATCTGTGGATATTTCCTTTTTCACCGTAAGGTTCATTGCGCTCTGAAGTATCTAATTGCAGATTTCCAGAAAACTGTGCTAACAAACTGATCACTGAAGAGAAACGTGTAACTCTGTGAGTTGCATTCACACATGGCAATGCAGTTTCTCAGAAAGCTTCTCTTTAGTTATTATGTGAGGATATTTCCTTTTTCACCATAGCCCTCAGTGTGCTCCCAAATATACCTTTGCAGAACCCACGACAACAGTGTTAGCAATGGGTTCCAAGAAGGTAAGGGTGGAACTCTGTGTGATGAAGTAACACATCAGAAAGCAATCTCTCAGAAAGTTTCTCTGTAGTTATTATGTGAGGATATTTTCTTTTTCACCATGGGCCGCTATGGGCTCCCAAATATCACTTTCCAGATTCAACGAAAAGAGTGTTAGCAAACTGCTTCCTGAAGTCTAAGTTATAAGTCTATGAGATGAACTCACAGTACAGAAAGAAGTTTCTCAGAAAGCTTCTTTCACGTTTTGAACGGATGAAATTTCCTTTTTCAGCGTAGGCCTCAATGCAATTCAAGGAAGCCCTTCTCAGGTTCCTCAAAGACAGTGTTAATGGACTGCTCCACGAAACATAAGTGTAACTCTGTGAGATGAATTCACACATCACCAAAAAGGTTCCAAGAAATCTTCTTTCTAGTTTTCATCTGTGGACATATCCTTTGTCACTGTAATGTAAATTGCGCTATGAAGTATCTAATTGCACATTTCCAGAAAACTGCTAACAAACTGATCACTGAAGGGAAACGTGTAACTCTGTGAGTTGCATTCACACATGGCAATGCAGTTTCTCAGAAAGCTTCTCTTTAGTTATTATGTGAGGATATTTCCTTTTTCACCATAGCCCTCAATGTGCTCTCAAATATACCTTTGTAGAATCCACGACAACAGTGTTAGCAAACGGTTCCAAGAAGGGAAGGGTGGAACTCTGTGTGATGAAGTAACACAACAGAAAGCAATCTCTCAGAAAGTTTCTCCTTAGTTTTTATGTGAGGATATTTCCTTTTTCACCATGGGACCCTAAGGGCTCCGAAATATCATTTTGCAGATTCCACGAAAAGAGTGTTAGCAAACTGCTTCCTGAAGTCTAAGTTACAAGCCTGTGAAATGAACTCACAGATCAGAAAGAAGATTCTCAGAAAGCTTCTTTCACGTTTTGAACGGATGAAATTTCCTTTATCAGCGTAGGCCTCAATGCGATCCAAGGAATCCCTTTTCAGGTTCCTCAAAGACAGTGCTAATGGACTGCCCAACGAAACATAAGTGTAACTCTGTGAGATAAATTCACACATCACCAATAAGTTTCTAAGAAAGCTTCTTTCTAGTTTTCATCTGTGGATACTTCCTTTGTCACCGTAAGGTTCATTGCGCTATGTAGTATCTAAATGCAGATTTCCAGAAAATTGTGCTAACATATTGATCACTGAAGAGAAACGTGTAACTCTGTGAGTTGCATTCACACATGGCAATGCAGTTTCTCAGAAAGCTTCTCTTTAGTTATTATGTGAGGATATTTCCTTTTTCACCATAGCCCTCAATGTGCTCCCAAATATACCTTTGCAGAATCCACGACAAGAGTGTTAGCAAACTGTTCCAAGAAGGGAATAGTGGAACTCTGTGTGATGAAGTAACAACACATCACAGAGCAATCTCTCAGAAAGTTTCTCTGTAGTTATTATGTGAGGATATTTCCTTTTTCACCATGGGACCATAGGGGCTCCCAAATATCACTTTGCAGACTCCACGAAAAGACTGTCAGCAAACTGCTTCCTGAAGTCTAAGTTATAAGTCTGTGAGATGAACACACTGATCAGAAAGAAGTTTCTCAGAAAGCTTCTTTCACGATTTGAACGCATGAAATTTCCTTTATCAGCGTAGGCCTCAATGTGATCCAAATAAGCCCTTCTCAGGTTCCTCAAAGACAGTGTTAATGGACTGCTCCACGAAACAGAAGTGTAACTCTGTGAGATGAATTCACACATCACCAAGAAGTTTCTAAGAAAACTTATGTGTAGTTTTCATCTGTGGATATTTCCTTTGTCACCGTAAGCTTCATTGCGCTATGAAGTATCTAATTGCAGATTTCCAGAAAACTGTGCTAACAAACTGATCACTGAAGAGAAACGTGTAACTCTGTGAGTTGCTTTCACACGTGGTAATGCAGTTTCTCAGAAAGCTTCTCTTTAGTTATTATGTGAGGATATTTCCTTTTTCACCATAGCCCTCAATGTGCTCCCAAATTTACCTCTGCAGATTGCACGACAACAGTGTTAGCAAACGGTTCCAAGAAGGGAAGGGTGGAACTCTGTGTGATGAAGTAACACATCAGAAAGCAATCTCTGAGAAAGTTTCACCATAGTTATTATGTGAGAATATTTCCTTTTTCATCATGGGCCCCTATGGGCTCCCAAATATCACTTTGCAGATTCCATGAAAAGAGGGTTAGGAAACTGCTTCTTGAAGACTAAGTTATAAGTCTGTGAGGTGAACTCACAGATCAGAAAGAAGTTTCTCAGAAAGCTTCTTTCACGTTTTGAATGGATGAAATTTCCTTTATCAGCGTAGTCCTCAATGTGATCCAAAGAAGCCCTTCTCAGGTTCCTAAAAGACAGTGTTGATGGACTGCTCCACGAAACATAAGTGTAACTCTCTGAGATGAATTCACACATCACCAAGAATTTTCTAAGAAAGCTTATTTCTAGTTTTCATCTGTGGATATTTCCTTTGTCACCGTAAGGTTCATTGCGCTATGAAGTATCTAATTGCAGATTTCCAGAAAACTGTGCTAACAAACTGATCACTGAAGAGAAACGTGTAACTCTGTGAGTTGCATTCACACATGGCAATGCAGTTTCTCAGAAATCTTCACTTTAGTTATTATGTGAGGATATTTCCTGTTTCACCATAGCCCTCAAGGTGCTCCCAAATATACCTTTGGAGAATCCACGACAACAGTGATAGCAAACTGTTCCAAGAAGGGAAGGGTGGAACTCTGTGTGATGAAGTAACACATCAGAAAGCAATCTCTCAGAAAGTTTCTCCATAGTTATTATGTGAGGATATTTCCTTTTTCACCATGGGCCCCTATGGGCTCCCAAATATCATTTTGCAGATTCCACGAAAAGAGTGTTAGCAAACTGCTTCCTGAAGTCTAAGTTATAGGTCTGTGAGATGAACACACAGATCAGAAAGAAGCTTCTCAGAAAGTTTCTTTCACATTTTGAACGAATGAAATTTCCTTTTTCAGCGTAGGCCTCAATGTGATCCAAAGAAGCCCTTCTCAGGATCCTTAAAGACAGTGTTAATGGACTGCTACACGAAACATAAGTGTAACTCTGTGAGATGAATTCACACATCACCAAAAAGGTTCTAAGAAAGCTTCTTTCTAGTTTTCATCTGTGGATAAATCCTGTTTCACCGTAAGTTTCATTGCGCTATGAAGTATCTAATTGCAGATTTCCAGAAAACTGTGCTAACAAACTGATCACTGAAGAGAAACGTGTAACTCTGTGAGTTGCATTCACACATGGCAATGCAGTTTCTCAGAAAGCTTGTCTTTAGCTTTTATGTGAGGATATTTCCCTTTTCACCATAGCCCTAAATGTGCTCCCAAATATACCTTTGCAGAATCCACGACAACATTGTTAGCATACTGTTCCACGAAGGGAAGGCTGGAACTCTGTGTGATGAAGTAACACATCAGAAAGCAATCTCTGAGAAAGTTTCTCTGTAGTTATTAAGTGAGTATATTTCCTTTTTCACCATGGGCCCCTATGGGCTCCCACATATCACTTTGCAGATACCACGAAAAGAGTGTTAGCAAACTGCTTCCTGAAGTCTAAGTTATAAGTCTGTGAGATGAACACACAGATCAGAAAGAAGTTTCTCAGAAAGCTTCTTTCACGTTTTTAACGGATGAAATTTCCTTTATCAGCGTAGGCCTCAATGTGATCCAAAGAAGCCCTTCTCAGGTTCCTCAAAGACAGTGATAATGGACTGCTCCACGAAACATAAGTGTAATGCTGTGAGATGAATTCACACATCACCAAAAAGGTTCTACGAAAGCTTCTTTCTAGTTTTCCTCTGTGGATATTTCCTTTGTCACTGTAATGTTCATTGCGCTACGAAGTCTCTAATTTCACATTTCCAGAAAACTGTGCTAACAAACTGAACACTGAAGAGAATCGTGTAACTCTGTGAGTTGCATTCACACATGGCAATGCAGTTTCTCAGAAAGCTTCTCTTTAGTTATTATGTGAGGATATTTCCTTTTTCACCATAGCCCTCAATGTGCTCCCAAATACACCTTTGCAGAATCCACGACAACAGTGTTAGCAAACTGTTCCAAGAAGGGAATGGTGGAACTATGTGTGATGAAGTAACACATCAGAAAGCAATGTCTCAGAAAGTTTCTCCATAGTTATTACGTGAGGATATTTCCTTTTTCACCATGGGACCCTATGGGCCCCCAAATATCCCATTGCAGATTCCACGAAAAGAGTGTTAGCAAACTGCTTCCTGAAGTCTAAGTCATAAGTCTGTGAGATAAACTCACAGATCAGGAAGAAGTTTCTCAGAAAGCTTCTTTCACGATTTGAACGGATGAAATTTCCTTTATCAGCATAGGCCTCAATGCAATCCAAGGAAGCCCGTCTCAGGTTCCTCAAAGACAGTGTTAATGGACTGCTCCACGCAACATAAGTGTAACTCTATGAGATGAATTCACACATCACCAAAAAGGTTCTAAGAAAGCTTCTTTCAAGTTTTCATCTGTGGATATATCCTTTGTCACTGTAATGTTCATTGCGCTACGAAGTATCTAATTGCAGATTTCCAGAAAACTGTGCTAACAAACTGATCACTGAAGAGAAACGTGTAACTCTGTGAGTTGCATTCACACATGGCAATAAAGTTTCTCAGAAAGCTTCTCTTTAGTTATTATGTGAGGATATTTCCCTTTTCACCATAGCCCTCAATGTGCTCCCAAATATACATTTGCAGAATCCACGACAACAGTGTTAGCAAACGGTTCCAAGAAGGGAAGGGTGGAACACTGTGTGATGAAGTTACACATCAGAAAGCAATCACTCAGAACGTTTCTCTGTTATTATGTGAGGATATTTCCTTTTTCACCATGGCCCCCTGTGGGCTCCCAAATATCACTTTCCAGATTCCCCGAAAAGAGTGTTAGCAAACTGCTTCCTGATGTCTAATTTACAAGTCTGTGATGTGAACACACAGATCAGAAAGAAGTTTCTCAGAAAGCTTCTTTCACGTTTTGCACGGATGAAATTTCCTTTATCAGCATAGACCTCAATGCGATCCAAGGAAGCCCTTCTCAGTTTCCTCAAAGACAGTGTTAATGGACTGCACCACGAAACATAAGTGTAACTCTGTGAGATGAATTCACACATCAACAAGAAGTTTCTTCAAAAGCTTCTTTCACGTTCTCATCTGTGGATATTTCCTTTTTCACCGTAAGGTTCATTGCGCTCTGAAGTATCTAATTGCAGATTTCCAGAAAACTGTGCTAACAAACTGATCACTGAAGAGAAACGTGTAACTCTGTGAGTTGCATTCACACATGGCAATGCAGTTTCTCAGAAAGCTTCTCTTTAGTTATTATGTGAGGATATTTCCTTTTTCACCATAGCCCTCAGTGTGCTCCCAAATATACCTTTGCAGAACCCACGACAACAGTGTTAGCAAACGGTTCCAAGAAGGTAAGGGTGGAACTCTGTGTGATGAAGTAACACATCAGAAAGCAATCTCTCAGAAAGTTTCTCTGTAGTTATTATGTGAGGATATTTTCTTTTTCACCATGGGCCGCTATGGGCTCCCAAATATCACTTTCCAGATTCCACGAAAAGAGTGTTAGCAAACTGCTTCCTGAAGTCTAAGTTATAAGTCTATGAGATGAACTCACAGTACAGAAAGAAGTTTCTCAGAAAGCTTCTTTCACGTTTTGAACGGATGAAATTTCCTTTTTCAGCGTAGGCCTCAATGCAATTCAAGGAAGCCCTTCTCAGGTTCCTCAAAGACAGTGTTAATGGACTGCTCCACGAAACATAAGTGTAACTCTGTGCGATGAATTCACACATCACCAAAAAGGTTCCAAGAAATCTTCTTTCTAGTTTTCATCTGTGGACATATCCTTTGTCACTGTAATGTAAATTGCGCTATGAAGTATCTAATTGCACATTTCCAGAAAACTGCTAACAAACTGATCACTGAAGGGAAACGTGTAACTCTGTGAGTTGCATTCACACATGGCAATGCAGTTTCTCAGAAAGCTTCTCCTGAGTTATTATGTCAGGATATTTCCTTTTTCACCATAGCCCTCAATGTGCTCTCAAATATACCTTTGTAGAATCCACGACAACAGTGTTAGCAAACGGTTCCAAGAAGGGAAGGGTGGAACTCTGTGTGATGAAGTAACACAACAGAAAGCAATCTCTCAGAAAGTTTCCCTGTAGTTATTAGGTGAGGATATATCCTTTTTCACCATGGGCCCCTATGGGCTCCCAAATATCAATTTGCAGATTCCAGAAAAGAGTGTTAGCGAACTGCTACCTGAAGTCTAATTATAAGTGTGTGAGATGAACACACAGATCAGAAATAAGTTTCCCAGAAAGCTTCTTTCACGTTTTGAACAGATGAAATTTCCCTTATCAGCGTAAGAATGAATGCGATAAAAAGAAGCCCTTCTCAGGTTCCTCAAAGACAGTGTTAATGGACTGCTCCACGAAACATAAGTGTAACTCTGTGAGATGAACTCACACACCACCAAGAAGTTTCTAAGAAAGCTTCTTTCTGGTTTTCATCTGTGGATATTTCCTTCGTCTCCATAAGTTTCATTACGCTATGAAGTATCTAATTGCAGAATTCCAGAAAACTGTGCTAACAAACTGATCACTGAAGAGAAACGTGTAACTCTGTGAGTTGCATTCACACATGGCAATGCAGTTTCTCAGAAAGCTTCTCTTTAGTTATTATGTGAGGATATTTCCTTTTTCACCATTGCCCTCAATGTGCTCCCAAATATAACTTTGCAGAATCTACGACAACAGTGTTAGCAATCGGTTCCAAGAAGGGAAGGGTGGAACTCTGTGTGATGAAGTAACACATCAAAAAGCAATCTATCAGAAAATTTCTCTGTAGTTATTATGTGAGGATATTTCCTTTTTCAACATGGGCCCCTATGGGCTCCCAAATATCACTTTGCAGATTCCACGAAAAGAGTGTTACCAAACTGCTTCCTGAAGTCTATGTTATAAGTGTGTGAGATGAACACACAGATCAGAAAGAAGTTTCTCAGAACGCTTCCTTCACGTATTGAACGGATGAAATTTCCTTTATCAGCGTTGGAATGAATGTGATCCAAAGAAGCCCTTCTCAGGTTCCTCAAAGACAGTGTTAATTGACTGCTCCAAGAAACATAAGTGTAACTCTGTGAGATGAATTCACACATCACCAAGAATTTTCTAAGAAAGCTTCTTTCTGGTTTTCATCTGTGGATATTTCCTTTGTCACCGTAAGGTTCATTGCGCTATGAAGTTTCTAATCGCAGATTTCCAGAAAACTGTGCTAACAAATTGATCACGAAGAGAGAAGTGTAACTCTGTGAGTTGCATTCACACATGGCAATGCAGTTTCTCAGAAAGCTTCACTTTAGTTATTATGTGAGGATATTTCCTTTTTCACCTTTGCCCTCAATGTGCTCCGAAATATACCTTTGCAGAATCCACGACAACAGTGTTAGCAAACTGTTCCAAGAAGGGAAGGGTGGAACACTGTGTGATGAAGTAACACATCAGAAAGCAATGTCTCAGAAAGTTTCTCCATAGTTATTATGTGAGGATATTTCCTTTTTCACCATGGGCCCCTATGGGCTCCCTAATTTCACTTTCCAGATTCCACGAATAGAGTATTAGCAAACTGCTTAATGAAGTCTGAGTTATAAGTCTGTGAGATGAACTAACAGATCAGAAAGAAGTTTCTCAGAAAGCTTCTTTCACGTTTTGAACGGATGAAATTTCCTTTATCAGCGTAGGCCTCAAAGCGATCCAAGGAAGCCTTTCTCAGGTTCCTCAAAGACAGTGTTAATGGAGTGCTCCACGAAACATAAGTGTAACTCTGTGAGATGAATTCACACATCACCAAGAAGTTTCTAAGAAAGCTTCTTTCTTGTTTTCATTTGTGGATATTTCCTTTGTCACCGTAAGGTTCATTGCGCTATGAAGTATCTATTTGCAGATTTCCAGAAAACTGTGCTAACTGACTGATCACTGAAGAGAAACGTGTAACTCTGTGAGTTGCAATCACATATGGCAATGCAGTTTCTCAGAAAGCTTCTCTTTAGTTATTATGTGAGGTTATTTCCTTTTTCACCATAGCCCTCAATGTGCTCCCAAATATACCTTTGCAGAATCCACGACAACAGTGTTAGCAAACCGTTCCAAGAAGTGAAGGGTGGAACTCAGTGTCATGAAGTAACACATCAGAAAGCAATCTCTCAGAAAGTTTCTCCATAGTTATTATGTGAGGATGTTTCCTTTTTCACCATGGGACCCTATGGGCTCCCATATATCACTTTGCAGATTTCGCGAGAAGAGTGTTAGCAAACTGCTTCCTGAAGTCTAAGTTATAAGTCTGTGAGATGAACACACAGATCAGAAAGAAGTTTCTCAGAAAGTTTCTTTCACGTTTTGAACGGATGAAATTTCCTTTATCAGCGTAGTCCTCAATGTGATCCAAGGAAGCCCTTCTCAGGTTCCTCAAAGACAGTGTTAATGGACTGCTCCACGAAACGTAAGTGTAACTCTGTGAGATGAATTCACACATCACCAAGAAGTTTCTAAGAAAGCTTTTTTCTAGTTTTCATCTGTGGATATTTCCTTTGTCACCGTAAGGTTCATTGCGCTATGAACTATCTAATTGCAGATTTCCAGAAAACTGTGGTAACAAACTGATCACTGAAGAGAAACTTGTAAATCTGTGAGTTGCATTCACACATGGCAATGCAGTTTCTCAGAAAGCTTCTCTTCAGTTAATATGTGAGGATATTTCCTTTTTCACCATAGTCCTCAATGTGCACCCAAATACACCTTGGCAGAATCCACGACAAAAGTGTTAGCAAACGGTTCCAAGAAGGGAAGGGTGGAACTCTGTGTGATGAAGTAACACAACAGAAAGCAATCTCTCAGAATGTTTCTCCCTAGTTATTATGTCAGGATATTTCCTTTTTCACCATGGGCCCCTATGGGCTCCCAAATATCAATTTGCAGATTCCAGAAAAGAGTGTTAGCGAACTTCTTCCTGAAGTCTAATTATAAGTGTGTGAGATGAACACACAGATCAGAAATAAGTTTCCCAGAAAGCTTCTTTCACGTTTTGAACAGATGAAATTTCCCTTATCAGCGTAAGAATGAATGCGATAAAAAGAAGCCCTTCTCAGGTTCCTCAAAGACAGTGTTAATGGACTGCTCCACGAAACATAAGTGTAACTCTGTGAGATGAATTCACACACCACCAAGAAGTTTCTAAGAAAGCTTCTTTCTGGTTTTCATCTGTGGATATTTCCTTCATCTCCATAAGTTTCATTACGCTATGAAGTATCTAATTGCAGATTTCCAGAAAACTGTGCTAACAAACTGATCACTGAAGAGAAACGTGTAACTCTGTGAGTTGCATTCACACATGGCAATGCAGTTTCTCAGAAAGCTTCTCTTTAGTTATTATGTGAGGATATTTCCTTTTTCACCATTGCCCTCAATGTGCTCCCAAATATAACTTTGCAGAATCTACGACAACAGTGTTAGCAATCGGTTCCAAGAAGGGAAGGGTGGAACTCTGTGTGATGAAGTAACACATCAAAAAGCAATCTATCAGAAAATTTCTCTGTAGTTATTATGTGAGGATATTTCCTTTTTCAACATGGGCCCCTATGGGCTCCCAAATATCACTTTGCAGATTCCACGAAAAGAGTGTTACCAAACTGCTTCCTGAAGTCTAAGTTATAAGTGTGTGAGATGAACACACAGATCAGAAAGAAGTTTCTCAGAACGCTTCCTTCACGTATTGAACGGATGAAATTTCCTTTATCAGCGTTGGAATGAATGTGATCCAAAGAAGCCCTTCTCAGGTTCCTCAAAGACAGTGTTAATTGACTGCTCCAAGAAACATAAGTGTAACTCTGTGAGATGAATTCACACATCACCAAGAATTTTCTAAGAAAGCTTCTTTCTGGTTTTCATCTGTGGATATTTCCTTTGTCACCGTAAGGTTCATTGCGCTATGAAGTTTCTAATCGCAGATTTCCAGAAAACTGTGCTAACAAATTGATCACGAAGAGAGAAGTGTAACTCTGTGAGTTGCATTCACACATGGCAATGCAGTTTCTCAGAAAGCTTCACTTTAGTTATTATGTGAGGATATTTCCTTTTTCACCTTTGCCCTCAATGTGCTCCGAAATATACCTTTGCAGAATCCACGACAACAGTGTTAGCAAACTGTTCCAAGAAGGGAAGGGTGGAACACTGTGTGATGAAGTAACACATCAGAAAGCAATGTCTCAGAAAGTTTCTCCATAGTTATTATGTGAGGATATTTCCTTTTTCACCATGGGCCCCTATGGGCTCCCTAATTTCACTTTCCAGATTCCACGAATAGAGTATTAGCAAACTGCTTAATGAAGTCTGAGTTATAAGTCTGTGAGATGAACTAACAGATCAGAAAGAAGTTTCTCAGAAAGCTTCTTTCACGTTTTGAACGGATGAAATTTCCTTTATCAGCGTAGGCCTCAAAGCGATCCAAGGAAGCCTTTCTCAGGTTCCTCAAAGACAGTGTTAATGGAGTGCTCCACGAAACATAAGTGTAACTCTGTGAGATGAATTCACACATCACCAAGAAGTTTCTAAGAAAGCTTCTTTCTTGTTTTCATTTGTGGATATTTCCTTTGTCACCGTAAGGTTCATTGCGCTATGAAGTATCTATTTGCAGATTTCCAGAAAACTGTGCTAACTGACTGATCACTGAAGAGAAACGTGTAACTCTGTGAGTTGCAATCACATATGGCAATGCAGTTTCTCAGAAAGCTTCTCTTTAGTTATTATGTGAGGTTATTTCCTTTTTCACCATAGCCCTCAATGTGCTCCCAAATATACCTTTGCAGAATCCACGACAACAGTGTTAGCAAACCGTTCCAAGAAGTGAAGGGTGGAACTCAGTGTCATGAAGTAACACATCAGAAAGCAATCTCTCAGAAAGTTTCTCCATAGTTATTATGTGAGGATGTTTCCTTTTTCACCATGGGACCCTATGGGCTCCCATATATCACTTTGCAGATTTCGCGAGAAGAGTGTTAGCAAACTGCTTCCTGAAGTCTAAGTTATAAGTCTGTGAGATGAACACACAGATCAGAAAGAAGTTTCTCAGAAAGTTTCTTTCACGTTTTGAACGGATGAAATTTCCTTTATCAGCGTAGTCCTCAATGTGATCCAAGGAAGCCCTTCTCAGGTTCCTCAAAGACAGTGTTAATGGACTGCTCCACGAAACGTAAGTGTAACTCTGTGAGATGAATTCACACATCACCAAGAAGTTTCTAAGAAAGCTTTTTTCTAGTTTTCATCTGTGGATATTTCCTTTGTCACCGTAAGGTTCATTGCGCTATGAACTATCTAATTGCAGATTTCCAGAAAACTGTGGTAACAAACTGATCACTGAAGAGAAACTTGTAAATCTGTGAGTTGCATTCACACATGGCAATGCAGTTTCTCAGAAAGCTTCTCTTCAGTTAATATGTGAGGATATTTCCTTTTTCACCATAGTCCTCAATGTGCACCCAAATACACCTTGGCAGAATCCACGACAAAAGTGTTAGCAAACGGTTCCAAGAAGGGAAGGGTGGAACTCTGTGTGATGAAGTAACACAACAGAAAGCAATCTCTCAGAATGTTTCTCCCTAGTTATTATGTCAGGATATTTCCTTTTTCACCATGGGCCCCTATGGGCTCCCAAATATCAATTTGCAGATTCCAGAAAAGAGTGTTAGCGAACTTCTTCCTGAAGTCTAATTATAAGTGTGTGAGATGAACACACAGATCAGAAATAAGTTTCCCAGAAAGCTTCTTTCACGTTTTGAACAGATGAAATTTCCCTTATCAGCGTAAGAATGAATGCGATAAAAAGAAGCCCTTCTCAGGTTCCTCAAAGACAGTGTTAATGGACTGCTCCACGAAACATAAGTGTAACTCTGTGAGATGAATTCACACACCACCAAGAAGTTTCTAAGAAAGCTTCTTTCTGGTTTTCATCTGTGGATATTTCCTTCATCTCCATAAGTTTCATTACGCTATGAAGTATCTAATTGCAGATTTCCAGAAAACTGTGCTAACAAACTGATCACTGAAGAGAAACGTGTAACTCTGTGAGTTGCATTCACACATGGCAATGCAGTTTCTCAGAAAGCTTCTCTTTAGTTATTATGTGAGGATATTTCCTTTTTCACCATTGCCCTCAATGTGCTCCCAAATATAACTTTGCAGAATCTACGACAACAGTGTTAGCAATCGGTTCCAAGAAGGGAAGGGTGGAACTCTGTGTGATGAAGTAACACATCAAAAAGCAATCTATCAGAAAATTTCTCTGTAGTTATTATGTGAGGATATTTCCTTTTTCAACATGGGCCCCTATGGGCTCCCAAATATCACTTTGCAGATTCCACGAAAAGAGTGTTACCAAACTGCTTCCTGAAGTCTAAGTTATAAGTGTGTGAGATGAACACACAGATCAGAAAGAAGTTTCTCAGAACGCTTCCTTCACGTATTGAACGGATGAAATTTCCTTTATCAGCGTTGGAATGAATGTGATCCAAAGAAGCCCTTCTCAGGTTCCTCAAAGACAGTGTTAATTGACTGCTCCAAGAAACATAAGTGTAACTCTGTGAGATGAATTCACACATCACCAAGAATTTTCTAAGAAAGCTTCTTTCTGGTTTTCATCTGTGGATATTTCCTTTGTCACCGTAAGGTTCATTGCGCTATGAAGTTTCTAATCGCAGATTTCCAGAAAACTGTGCTAACAAATTGATCACGAAGAGAGAAGTGTAACTCTGTGAGTTGCATTCACACATGGCAATGCAGTTTCTCAGAAAGCTTCACTTTAGTTATTATGTGAGGATATTTCCTTTTTCACCTTTGCCCTCAATGTGCTCCGAAATATACCTTTGCAGAATCCACGACAACAGTGTTAGCAAACTGTTCCAAGAAGGGAAGGGTGGAACACTGTGTAATGAAGTAACACATCAGAAAGCAATGTCTCAGAAAGTTTCTCCATAGTTATTATGTGAGGATATTTCCTTTTTCACCATGGGCCCCTATGGGCTCCCTAATTTCACTTTCCAGATTCCACGAATAGAGTATTAGCAAACTGCTTAATGAAGTCTGAGTTATAAGTCTGTGAGATGAACTAACAGATCAGAAAGAAGTTTCTCAGAAAGCTTCTTTCACGTTTTGAACGGATGAAATTTCCTTTATCAGCGTAGGCCTCAAAGCGATCCAAGGAAGCCCTTCTCAGGTTCCTCAAAGACAGTGTTAATGGAGTGCTCCACGAAACATAAGTGTAACTATGTGAGATGAATTCACACATCACCAAGAAGTTTCTAAGAAAGCTTCTTTCTTGTTTTCATTTGTGGATATTTCCTTTGTCACCGTAAGGTTCATTGCGCTATGAAGTATCTATTTGCAGATTTCCAGAAAACTGTGCTAACCGACTGATCACTGAAGAGAAACGTGTAACTCTGTGAGTTGCAATCACATATGGCAATGCAGTTTCTCAGAAAGCTTCTCTTTAGTTATTATGTGAGGTTATTTCCTTTTTCACCATAGCCCTCAATGTGCTCCCAAATATACCTTTGCAGAATCCACGACAACAGTGTTAGCAAACCGTTCCAAGAAGTGAAGGGTCGAACTCAGTGTCATGAAGTAACACATCAGAAAGCAATCTCTCAGAAAGTTTCTCCATAGTTATTATGTGAGGATGTTTCCTTTTTCACCATGGGACCCTATGGGCTCCCATATATCACTTTGCAGATTTCGCGAGAAGAGTGTTAGCAAACTGCTTCCTGAAGTCTAAGTTATAAGTCTGTGAGATGAACACACAGATCAGAAAGAAGTTTCTCAGAAAGTTTCTTTCACGTTTTGAACGGATGAAATTTCCTTTATCAGCGTAGTCCTCAATGTGATCCAAGGAAGCCCTTCTCAGGTTCCTCAAAGACAGTGTTAATGGACTGCTCCACGAAATGTAAGTGTAACTCTGTGATATGAATTCACACATCACCAAGAAGTTTCTAAGAAAGCTTTTTTCTAGTTTTCATCTGTGGATATTTCCTTTGTCACCGTAAGGTTCATTGCGCTATGAACTATCTAATTGCAGATTTCCAGAAAACTGTGGTAACAAACTGATCACTGAAGAGAAACTTGTAAATCTGTGAGTTGCATTCACACATGGCAATGCAGTTTCTCAGAAAGCTTCTCTTCAGTTAATATGTGAGGATATTTCCTTTTTCACCATAGTCCTCAATGTGCACCCAAATACACCTTGGCAGAATCCACGACAAAAGTGTCAGCAAACGGTTTCAAGAAGGGAAGGTTGGAACTCTGTGTGATGAAATAACACATCAGAAAGCAATCTCTCAGAATGTTTCTCCCTAGTTATTATGTCAGGATATTTCCTTTTTCACCATTCGCCCCTATGGGCTCCCAAATATCACTTTGCAGATTCCACGAAAAGAGTGTTAGCAAACTGCTTCCTGAAGTCTAAGTTATAAGTCTGCGAGATGAACTCACAGATCAGAAAGAAGTTTCTCAGAAAGCTTCTTTCACGTTTTGAACGGATGAAAATTCCTTTATCATCGTAGGCCTCAAAGCGATCCAAGGAAGCCCTTCTCAGGTTCCTCAAAGACAGTGTTAATGGACTGCTCCAGGAAGCATAAGTGTAACTCTGTGAGATGAATTCACACATCACCAGGAAGTTTCTAAGAAAGCTTCTTTCTGGTTTTCATCTGTGGATATTTCCTTTGTCACCGTAAGGTTCATTGCGCTATGAGGTATCTATTTGCAGATTTCCAGAAAACTGTGCTAAATGACTGATCACCGAAGAGAAACGTGTAACTCTGTGAGTTGCAATCACATATGGCAATGCAGTTTCTCAGAAAGCTTCTCTTTAGTTATTATATGAGGATATTTCCTTTTTCGCCATAGACCTCAATGTGCTCCCAAATATACCTTTGCAGAATCCACGACAACACTGTTAGCAAAATGTTCGAAGAAGTGAATGGTGGAACTCAGTGTCATGAAGTAACACATCAGAAAGCAATCTCTCAGAAAGTTTCTCCATAGTTATTATATCAGGATATTTCCTTTTTCACCATGGGACCCTATGGGCTCCCATATATCACTTTGCAGATTTCGCGAGAAGAGTGTTAGCAAACTGCTTCCTGAAGTGTAAGTTATAAGTCTGTGAGATGAACACATAGATCAGAAAGAAGTTTCTCAGAAAGCTTCTTTCACGTTTTGAACGGATGAAATTTCCTTTATCAGCGTAGGCCTCAAAGTGATCCAAAGAAGCCTTTCTCAGGTTCCTCAAAGACAGTGTTAATGGACTGCTCCATGAAACATAAGTGTAACTCTGTGAGATGAATTCACACATCACCAAGAAGTTTCTAAGAAAGCTTCTTTCTGGTTTTCATCTGTGGATATTTCCTTTGTCACCGTAAGGTTCATTGCGCTATGAAGTATCTAATTGCAGATTTCCAGAAAACTGTGCTAACTAACTCATCACTGAAGAGAAACGTGTAACTCTGTGAGTTGCATTCACATATGGCAATGCAGTTTCTCAGAAAGCTTCTCTTCAGTTAATATGTGAGGATATTTCCTTTTTCACCATAGACCTCAATGTGCTCCCAAATATACCTTTGCAGAATCCACGACAACAGTGTTAGCAAAATGTTCCAAGAAGTGAAGGGTGGAACTCAGTGTCATGAAGTAACACATCAGAAAGCAATCTCTCAGAAAGTTTCTCCATAGTTATTATATGAGGATATTTCCTTTTTCACCTTAGCCCTCTATGTGCTCCCAAATATACCTTTGCAGAATCCACGACAACAGTGTTAGCAAACGGTTCCAAGAAGGGACGGGTGGAACTCTGTGTGATGAAGTCACACATCAGAAAGAAATCTCTCAGAAAGTTTCTGTGTAGTTATTACGTGAGGATATTTCCTTTTTCATCGTGGGCCCCTATTGTCTCCCAAATATCACTTTCCAGATCCCACGAAAAGAGTGTTAGCAAACTGCTTCCTGAAGTCTAAGTTTGAAGCCTGTGAGATGAACACACCGATCAGAAAGAAGTTTCTCAGAAAGCTTCTTTTGCGATTTGAACGGATGAAATTTCCTTTATCAGCGTAGGCCTCAAAGCGATCCAAGGAAGCCCTTCTCAGGTTCCTCACAGAGAGTGTTAGTGGACTGCTCCACGAAACATAAGTGTAACTCTGTGAGATGCATTCACCCATCAACAAAAAGGCTCCAAGAAAGCTTCTTTCTAGTTTTCATCTGTGGATATATCCTTTGTCACTGTAATGTTCATTGCGCTATAAAGAATCTAACTGCAGAGGTTTAGAAAACTGTGCTAACAAACTGATCACTGAAGAGAAACGTGTAACTCTGTGAGATGCATTCACACATGGCAATACAGTTTCTCAGAAAGCTTCTCTTTAGTTATTATGTGAGGATATTTCCTTTTTCACTACAGCCCTCAATGTGCTCCCAAGTATACCTTTGCAGAATACACGACAACAGTGTTAGCAAACTGTTCCAAGAAGGGAAGGGTGGAAGTCTGTGTGATGAAGTAACACATCAGAAAGCAATCTCTCAGAACCTTTCTCTGTAGTTATTATGTGAGTATATTTCCTTTTTCACCATGGGCCCCAAAGGGCTCCCAAATATCACTTTGCAGATTCCACGAAAAGAGTTTTAGCAAACTGATTCCTGAAGTGTAAGTTATAAGTCTGTGAGATGAACACACAGATGAGAAAGAAGTTTCTCAGAAAGCATCTTTCACGTTTTGAACGGATGAAATTTCCTTTATCAGCGTAGGCCTCAATGTGATCCAAAGAAGCCCTTCTCAGGTTTCTCAAAGACAGTGTTATGGGACTGCTCCACGAAACATAAGTGTAACTCTGTGAGATGAATTCACACATCACCAAGAAGTTTCTAGGAAAGCTTCTTTCTAATTTTCATCTGTGGATATTTCCTTTGTCACCGTAAGGTTCATTGCGCTATGAAGTATCTAATTGCAGATTTCCAGAAAACTGTGCTAACAAACTGCTCACTGAAGAGAAACATGTAACTCTGTGAGTTGCATTCACACATGGCAATGCAATTTCTCAGAAAGCTTCTCTTTAGTTATTCTGTGAAGATATTTCTTTTTTCACCATAGCCCTCAATGTGCTCACAAGTATACCTTTGCAGAATCCACAAGAACAGTGTTAGCAAACGGTTCCAAGAAGGGAAGGGTGGAACTCTGTTTGATGAAGTAACACATCAGAAAGCAATCTCTCAGAAAGTTTCTCCATAGTGATTATGTGAGGATATATCCTTTTTCACCATGGGACCCTATGGGCTCGCAAATATCACTTTGCAGATTCCACGTAAAGAGTGTTAGCAAACTGCTTCCTGAATTCTAAGTTATAAGTGTGTTAGATGAACACACAGATCAGAAAGAAGTTTCTCAGAAAGCTTCTTTCACGTTTTGAACGGATGAAATTTCCTTTATCAGCGTAGGCCTCAATGCGATCCAAGGAAGCCCTTCTCAGGTTCCACAAAGACAGTGTTAATGGACTGCTCCACGAAACATAAGTGTAACTCTGTGAGATGAATTCACACATCACCAAGAAGTTTCTCAGAAAGCTTCTTTCTGGTTTTCATCTGTGGATATTTCCTTTGTCACCGTAAGGTCATTGCGCTATGAAGTATCTAATTACAGATTTCCAGAAAACTGTGCTAACAAACTGATCACTGAAGAGAAACCTGTAACTCTGTGAGTTGCATTCACACATGGCAATGCAGTTTCTCATAAAGCTTCTCTTTAATTATTATGTGAGCATATTTCCTTTTTCACCATAGCTCTCAATCTGCTCCCAAATATACCTTTTCAGAATCCATGACAACAGTGTTAGCAAACGGTTCCAAGAAGGGAAGGGTGGAACTCTGTGTGATAAAGTAACACATCAGAAAGCAATCTCTCAGAAAGTTTCTGCGTAGTTACTATGTGAAGATATTTCCTTTTACACCATGGGCCCCTATGGGCTCCCAAATATCACTTTCCAGATTCCACGAAAAGAGTGTTAGCAAACTGCTTCCTGAAGTCTAAGTTATAAGGCTGTGAGATGAACACACAGATCAGAAAGAAGTTTCTCAGAAAACTTCTTTCATGTTTTGAACGGATGAAATTTCCCTTTTCAGCGTAGGCCTCAATGTGATCCAAAGAAGCCCTTCTCAGTTTCCTCAAAGACAGTGTTAATGGACTACTCCACGAAACATAAGTGTAAATCTGTGAGATGAATTCGCACATCACGAAAAATGTTCTAAGAAAGCTCCTTTCTATTTTTCATCTGTGGATATTTCCTTTTCACCGTAAGGTTCACGGCGCTTTGAAGTATCTAATGGCAGATTTCCAGAAAACTGTGCTAACAAACTGATCACTGAAGAGAATCGTGTAACTCTGTGAGTTGCATTCACACATGGCAATGCAGTTTCTCAGAAAGCTTCTCTTTAGTTATTATGTGAGGATATTTCCTTTATCACCATGGGCCCCAATAGGCTCCCAAATATCACTTTGCAGATTCCACGAAAAGAGTGTTAGCAAACTGCTTCCTGAGGCAGAGGTTGTAACTCTGTGAGATGAACTCACAGATCAGAAAGAAGTTTCTCAGAAAGCTTCTTTCACGTTTTGAACGGGTGAAATTTCCTTTATCAGCATAGGCCTCAATGTGATCCAAAGAAGCCCTTCTCAGGTTCCTCAAAGACAGTGTTAATGGACTGCTCCACGAAACATAAGTGTAACTTTGTGAGATGAATTCACACATCACCAAGAAGTTTCTAAGAAAGCTTCTTTCTGGTTTTCATCTGTGGATATTTCCTTTGTCACCGTAAGGTTCATTGCGCTACGAAGAATCTAATTGCAGATTTCCAGAAAACTGTGCTAACAAACTGATCACTGAAGAGGAACGTGTAACTCTGTGAGTTACATTCACACATGGCAATGCAGTTTCTCAGAAAGCTTCTCTTTAGTTATTATGTGAGGTTATTTCCTTTTTCACCTTAGCCCTCCATGTGCTCCGAAATATACCTTTGCAGATTCCAAGACAACAGTGTTAGCAAACGGTTCCAAGAAGGGAGGGGTGGAACTCTGTGTGATGAAGTAACACATCAGAAAGCAATCTCTGAGAAAGTTTCTCCATAGTTATTATGTGAGGATATTTCCTATTTCATCATGGGCCCCTATGGGCTCCCAAATATCACTCTCCAGGTTCCACGAAAAGAGTGTTAGCAAACTGCTTCCTGAAGTCTAAGTTATAAGTCTGTGAGATGAACTCACAGATCAGAAAGAAGTTTCTCAGAAAGCTTCTCTCTCGTTTTGAACGAATGAAATTTCCTTTATCAGCGTCGGCCTCAATGTGATCCAAGGAAGCCCTTCTCAGGTTCCTCAAAGAGAGTGTTAATGGACTGCTCCACGAAACATAAGTGTAACTCTATGAGATGAATTCTCACATCACCAAAAAGGTTTAAGAGAGTTTCTTTCAAGTTTTCATCTGTGGATATATCCTTTCTCACTGTAATTTTCATTGCGCTGTTAAGTATCTAATTGCAGATTTCCAGAAAGCTGTGCTAACAAACTGATCACTGAAGAGGAACGTGTAACTCTGTGAGTTGCATTCACACATGGCAATGCAGTTTCTCAGAAAGCTTCTCTTTAGTTATGATGTGAGGATATTTCCTTTTTCACCATAGCCCTCAATGTGCTCCCAAATATCCCTTTGCAGAATCCACGACAACAGTGTTAGCAAACTGTTCCAAGAAGGGAAGGGTGGAACTCTGTGTGATGAAGTAACACATCAGAAAGCAATCTCTCAGAAAGTTTCTCTGTAGGTATTAGGTGAGTATATTTCCTTTTTCACCGTGGGTCCCTACGGGCTCCCAAATATCACTTTCCAGATTCAACGAAAAGAGTGTTAGCAAACTGCTTCCTGAAGTGTAAGTTATAAGTCTGTGAGATGAACACACAGAGCAGAAAGAAGTTTCTCAGAAGGCTTCTTTCACGTTTTCAACGGATGAAATTTCCTTTATCAGCGTAGGCCTCAATGTGATCCAAAGAAGCCCTTCTCAGGTTCCTCAAAGACAGTGTTAGTGTACTGCTGTACGAAACATAAGAGTAACTCTGTGAGATGAATTCACACATCACCAAGAAGTTTCTAAGAATGCTTCTTTCTGGTTTTCATCGGTGGATATTTCCTTTGTCACCGTAAGGTTCATTGCGCTATGAAGTATCTAATTGCAGATTTCCAGAAAACTGTGCTAACAAACTGATCACTGAAGAGAAACGTGTAACTCTGTGAGTTGCATTCGCACATGGCAATGCAGTTTCTTCGAAATCTTCTCTTTAGTTATTATGTGAGTGTATTTCCGTTTTCACCATAGCCCTCAATGTGCTCCCAAATATACCTTTGCAGAATCCACGACAACAGTGTTAGCAAACTGTTCCATGAAGGGACGGGTGGTACTCTGTGTGATGAAGTAACACATCAGAAAGCAATCTCTGAGAAAGTTTCTCCATAGTTATTATGTGAGGATATTTCCTTTTTCACCATGGGCCCCTAAGGGCTCCAAAATATAACTTTGCAGATTCCACGAAAAGAGTGTTAGCAAACTGCTTCCTGAAGTCTATATTATAACTCTATGAGATGAACTCAGAGATCAGAAAGAAGTTTCTCAGAAAGTTTCTTTCATGTTTTGAACGGATGAAATTTCCTTTATCAACGTAGGAATGAATATGATCCATAGAAGCCCTTCTCAGGTTCCTCAAAGACAGTGTTAATGGCCTGCTATACGAAATATAAGTGTAACTCTGTGAGATGAATTCACACATCCCCAAGAAGTTTCTAAGAAAGCTTCTTTCTGGTTTTCATCTGTGGATATTTCCTTTGACACCTTAAGGTTCATTACGCTATGAAGTATCTAATTGCAGATTTCCAGAAAACTGTGCTAACAAACTGATCACTGAAGAGAAACGTGTAACTCTTTGAGTTGCATTCACACATGGCAATGCAGTTTCTCAGAAAGCTTCTCTTTAGTTATTATGTGAGGATATTTCCTTTTTCAGCATAGCCCTCAATGTGCTCCCAAATATACCTTTGTAGAATCCACGACAACACTGTTAGCAAACTGTTCCAAGAAAGGAAGGGTGGAACTCTGTGTGATGAAGTAACACATCAGAAAACAATCTCTCAGAAAGTTTCTCCATAGTTATTATGTGAGGATAATTCCTTTTTCACCATGGGCCCCTATAGGCTCCCAAATATCACTTTGCAGATTCAAGAAAAGAATGTTAGCAAACTGCTTCCTGAAGTCTAAGTTATAAGTCTGTGAGATGAACTCACAGATCAGAAAGAAGTTTCTCAGAAAGCTTCTTTCACTTTTAGAACGGATGAAATTTCCTTTTTTACAGTAGGCCTCAAGGCGATCCAAGGAAGCCCTTCTCAGGTTCCTCAAAGACAGTGTTAATGGACTGCACCACGAAACATAAGTGTAACTCTGTGAGATGAATTCACACATCAACAAGAACTTTCTACAAAAGCTTCTTTCACGTTCTCATCTGTGGATATTTCCTTTGTCACCGTAAGGTTCATTGCGCTCTGAAGTATCTAATTGCAGATTTCCAGAAAACTGTGCTAACAAACTGATCACAGAAGAGAAACGTGTAACTCTGTGAGTTGCATTCACACATGGCAATGCAGTTTCTCAGAAAGCTTCTCTTTAGTTATTATGTGAGGATATTTCCTTTTTCACCATAGCCCTCAATGTGCTCCCAAATATACCTTTGCAGAATCCACGACAACAGTGTTAGCAAACTATTCCAAGAAGGGAAGTGTGGAACTCCGTATGATGAAGTAACACATCAGAAAGCAATCTATCAGAAAGTTTCTCCATAGTTATTATGTGAGGATACTTCCGTTATCACCCTGAGCCCCTATGGGCTCCCAAATATCACTTTGCAGATTCCACGAAGAGAGGGTTAGCAAACTCCTTCCTGAATTCTAAGTTATAAGTGTGTGAGATGAACACACAGATCTGAAAGAAGTTTCTAAGAAAGCTTCTTTCACGTTTTGAACGGATGAAATTTCCTTTATCAGCATAGGCCTCAAAGCGATCCAACGAAGCCCTTCTCAGGTTACTCAAAGACAGTGTTAATGGACTGCTCCACGAAACATAAGTGTAACTCTGTGAGATGAATTCACTCATCACCAAGAAGTTTCTAAGAAAGCTTCTTTGTAGTTTTCATCTGTGGATATTTCCTTTGTCACCGTAAGGTTCATTGCGCTATGAAGTTTCTAATCACAGATTTCCAGAAAACTGTGCTAACAAACTGATCACTGAAGAGAAACGTGTAACTCTGTGAGTTGCATTCAAACATGGCAATGCAGTTTCTCAGAAGGCTTCTCCTTAGTTATTATGTGAGGATATTTCCTTTTTCACCATAGCCCTCAATCTGCTCCCAAATATACCTTTGCAGAATCCACAACAACAGTGTTAGCAAACTGTCCCAAGAAGGGAAGTGTGGATCTCTGTGTGATGAAGTAACACATCAGAAAGCAATCTCTCAGAAAGTTTCTCTGTAGTTATTATGTGAGGATATTTCCTTTTTCACCATGGGCCCCTATGGGCTCCGAAATATCACTTTGCAGATTCCACGAAAAGAGTGTTAGCAAAATGCTTCCAGAAGTCTAAGTTATAAGTCTGTGAGATGAACTCACAGATCAGAAAGAAGATTCTCAGAAAGCTTCTTTCACGTTTTGAATGGATGAAATTTCCTTTATCAGCGTAGGCCTCAAAGCGTTCCAAGGAAGCCCGTCTCAGGTTCCTCAAAGAGAGTGTTAATGGACTGCTCCACGAAAGATAAGTGTAACTCTGTGAGATGAATTCACACATCACCAAGAAGTTTCTAAGAAAGCTTCTTTGTAGTTTTCATCTGTGGATATTTCCTTTGTCACCTTAAGGTTCATTGCGCTATGAAGTATCTAATTGCAGATTTCCAGAAAACTGTGCTAACAAACTGGTCACTGAAGAGAAACGTGTAACTCTGTGAGTTGTATTCACACATGGCAATGCAGTTTCTCAGAAAGCTTCTCTTTAGTTATTATGTGAGGATATTTCCTTTTTCACCATAGCCCTCAATGTGCTCCCAAATATACCTTTGCAGAATCCACGACAACAGTGTTAGCAAACGGTTTCAAGAAGGGAAGTGTGGAACTCTGTGTGATGAAGTAACACATCAGAAAGCAATCTATCAGAAAGTTTCTCCATTGTTATTATGTGAGGATAATTCCTTTATCACCCTGGGCCCCTATGGGCTCCGAAATATCACTTTGCAGATTCCACGAAAAGAGTGTTAGCAAACTCCTTCCTGAATTCTAAGTTATAAGTGTGTGAGATGAACACACAGATCGGAAAGAAGTTTCTCAGAAAGCTTCTTTCACGTTTGAACGGATGAAATTTCCTGTATCAGCGTAGGCCTCAATGTGATCCAAAGAAGCCCTTCTCAGGTTCCTCAAAGACAGTGTTAATGGACTGCTCCATGGAACATAAGTGTAACTCTGTGAGATGAATTCACACATTACCAAGAAGTTTCTAAGAAAGCTTCTTTCTAGTTTTCATTTGTGGATATTTCCTTTGTCACCGTAAGGTTCATTGCGCTATGAGGTATCTAATTGCCGATTTCCAGAAAACTGTGCTAACAAACTGATCACTGAAGAGAAACGTGTAACTCTGTGAGTTGCATTCACACATTGCAATGCAGTTTCTCAGAAGGCTTCTCCTTAGTTATTATGTGAGGATATTTCCTTTTTCACCATAGCCCTCAATCTGCTCCCAAATATACCTTTGCAGAATCCACGACAACAGTGTTAGCAAACTGTCCGAAGAAGGGAAGTGTGAAACTCTGTGTCATGAAGTAACACATCAGAATGCAATCTCTCAGAAAGTTTCCCTGTAGTTATTATGTGAGTATATTTCCTTTTTCACCATGGGCCCCTATCGGCTCCCAAATATCACTTTGCAGATTCCACGAAAAGAGTGTTAGCAAAATGCTTCCAGAAGTCTAAGTTAGAAGTCTGTGAGATGAACTCACAGATCAGAAAGAAGATTCTCTGAAAGCTTCTTTCACGTTTTGAATGGATGAAATTTCCTTTATCAGCGTAGGCCTCAAAGCGATCCAAGGAAGCCCTTCTCAGGTTCCTCAAAGACAGTGTTAATAGACTGCTCCAAGAAAGAAAGTGTAACTCTGTGACATGAATTCACACATCACCAAGAAGTTTCTAAGAAAGCTTCTTTCTAGTTTTCATCTGTGGATATTTCGTTTGTCACCTTAAGGTTCATTGCGCTATGAAGTATCTAATTGCAGATTTCCAGAAAACTGTGGTAACACACTGGTCACTGAAGAGAAACGTGTAACTCTGTGAGTTGTATTCACACATGGCAATGCAGTTTCTCAGAAAGCTTCTCTTTAGTTATTATGTGAGGATATTTCCTTTTTCACCATAGCCCTCAATGTGCTCCCAAATATACCTTTGCAGAATCCACGACAACAGTGTTAGCAAACTGTTCCAAGAAGGGAAGTGTGGAACTCTGTATGATGAAGTAACACATCAGAAAGCAATCTATCAGAAAGTTTCTCCGTAGTTATTATGTGAGGATAATTCCGTTATCACCCTGGGCCCCTATGGGCTCCCAAATATCACTTTGCAGATTCCACGAAGAGAGTGTTAGCAAACTCCTTCCTGAATTCTAAGTTATAAGTGTGTGAGATGAACACACAGATCATAAAGAAGTTTCTAAGAAAGCTTCTTTCACGTTTTGAACGGATGAATTTTCCTTTATCAGCATAGGCCTCAAAGCGATCCAAGGAAGCCCTTCTCAGGTTCCTCAAAGACAGTGTTAATGGACTGCTCCACGAAACATAAGTGTAACTCTGTGAGATGAATTCACATATCACCAAAAACGTTCTTAGAAAGCTTGTTTCTAGTTTTCATCTGTGGATATATCCTTTCTCACTGCAATGTTCATTGCGCTATGAAGTATCTAACTGCAGATTTACAGAAAGCTGTGCTAACAAACTGATAACTGAAGAGAAACGTGTAACTCTGTGAGTTGCATTCACACATGGCAATGCAGTTTCTCAGAAAGCTTCTCTTTAGTTATTATGTGAGGATATTTCCTTTTTCACCGTAGCCCTCAATGTGCTCCCAAATATACCTTTGCAGAATCCACGACAACAGTGTTAGCAAACTGTTCCAAGAAGGGAAGGGTGGAACTCTGTGTGATGAAGTAACACATCAGAAAGCAGTCTCTCAGAAAGTTTCTCGGTAGGTATTAAGTGAGTATATTTCCTTTTTCACTATGGACCCCTATGTGCTCCCAAATATCACGTTGCAGATTCCACGAAAAGAGTGTTAGCAAACTGCTTCCTGAAGTATATGTTATAAGTCTGTGAGATGAACGCAAAGAGCAGAAAGTAGTTTCTCAGAAAACTTCTTTCACGTTTTGAACGGATGAAATTTCCTTTATCAGCATAGGCCTCAATGTGATCCAAAGAAGCCCTTCTCAGCTTCCTCAAAGACAGTGTTAATGGACTGCTATACGAAACATAAGTGTAACTCTGTGAGATGAATTCACACATCACCAAGAAGTTTCTAAGAAAGCTTCTTTCTAGTTTTCATCTGTGGATATTTCCTTTCTCACTGTAATGTTCATTGCGCGATGAAGTATCTAATTGCAGATTTCCAGAAAACTGTGCTAACAAACTGATCACTGAAGAGAAACGTGTAACTCTGTGAGTTGCATTCACACATGGCCATGCAGTTTCTCAGAAAGCTTCTCTTCAGTTATGATGTGAGGATATTTCCTTTTTCACCATAGCCCTCGATGTGCTCCGAAATATTCCTTTGCAGAATCCACGACAACAGTGTTAGCAAACGGTTCCAAGAAGGGAAGGGTGGAACTCTGTGTGATGAAGTAAGACATCAGAAAGCAATCTCTGAGAAAGTTTCTACATAGTTATTATGTGACGATATTTCCTTTTTCACCATGGGCCCCTACGGGCTCCCAAATATCACTTTCCAGATTCCACGAAAAGAGTGTTAGCAAACTGCTTCCTGAAGGCTAAGTTATAAGTCTATGAGATGAACTCACAGATCAGAAAGAAGTTTCTCAGAAAGCTTCTTTCACGTTTAGAACGGATGAAATTTTCTTTATCAGCGTAGGCCTCAATGTGATCCAAAGAAGCCCTTCTCAGGTTCCTCAAAGACAGTGTTAATTGACTACTCCACGAAACATAAGTGTTACTCTGTGAGATGAATTCACACATCACCAAGAATTTTCTAAGAAAGCTTCTTTCTCGTGTTCATCTCTGCATATTTCCTTTGTCACCGTAAGTTTCATTGCGCGATGAAGTATCTAATTGCAGATTTCCAGAAAACTGTGCTAACAAACTGATCACTGAAGAGAAACGTGTAACTCTGTGAGTTGCATTCACACATGGCAAAGCAGTTTCTCAGAAAGCTTCTCTTTAGTTATGATGTGAGGATATTTCCTTTTCCACCGTAGCCTTCAAAGTGCTCCCAAATATACCTTTGGAGAATGCACGACAACAGTGTTGGCAAACGGTTCCAAGAAGGGAAGGGTGGAACTCTGTGTGATGAAGTAACACATCAGAAAGCAGTCTCTCTGAAAGTTTCTCTGTAGTTATTATGTGAAGATATTTCCTTTTTCACCGTGGGCCAATATGGTCTCCCAAATATCACCTTCCAGATTCCACGAAAAGTGTGTTAGCAAACTGCTTCCTGAAGTCTAAGTTATAAGTCTGTGAGATGAACTTACAGATCAGAAAGAAGTTTCTCAGAAAGCTCCTTTCACGTTTTGAACGGATGAAATTTCCTTTATCAGCGTAGGCCTCAATGCAATCCAATGAAGCCCTTCTCAGGTTCCTCAAAGACAGTGTTAATGGACTGCTCCACGAAACATAAGTGTAACGCTGTGAGATGAATTCACACATTACCAAGAAGTTTCGAAGAAAGCTTTATTCTGGTTTTCATCTGTGGATATTTCCTTTGTCACCGTAAGGTTCATTGCGCTATGAAGTATCTAATTGCAGATTTCCAGACAACTGGGCTAACAAACTGATCACTGAAGAGAAACGTGTAACTCTGTGAGTTGCATTCACACATGGCAATGCAGTTTCTCAGAAAGCTTCTCTTTAGTTATTATGGGAGGATATTTTCTTTTTCACCATAGCCCTCAATGTGCTCCCAAATATACCTTTGCAGAATCCACGACAACAGTGTTAGCAAACTGTTCCAAGAAGGGACGGGTGGAACTCTGTGTGATGAAGTAACACATCAGAAAGCAATGCTTGAGAAAGTTTCTCCATAGTTATTATGTGAGGATATTTCCTTTCTCACCATGGGCCCCTATGGGCTCCCAAATATCACGTTGCAGAAACCACAAAAAGTGTGTTAGCAAACTCCTTCCTAAAGTCTAAGTTATAAGTCTGTGAGATGAACTCACAGATCAGAAAGAAGTTTCTCAGAAAGCTTCTTTCACGTTTTGAACGGATGAAATTTTCTGTATCAGCGTAGGCCTCAATGCGATCCAAGGAAGCCATTCTCAGTTTCCTCAAAGACAGTGTTAATGGACTGCTCCACGAAACATAAGTGTAACGCTGTGAGATGAATTCACACATCACCAAGAAGTTTCTCAGAAAGCTTCTTTCACGTTTTGAATGGATGAAATTTCCTTTATCAGCGTAGGCCTCAATGCGATCCAAGGAAGCCCTTCTCAGGTTCCTCAAAGACAGTATTAATGGACTGCTCCACGAAACATAAGTGAAACTCTGTGAGATGAATTCACACATCACCAAGAAGTGTCTAAGAAAGCTTCTTTCCAGTTTTCAACTGTGGATATTTCCTTTGTCACTGTAAGGTTCATTGCGCTATGAAGTCTCTAATTGCAGATTTCCAGAAAACTGTGCTAACAAACTGATCACTGAAGAGATACGTGTAACTCTGTGAGTTGCATTCACACATGGCAATGCAGTTTCTCAGAAAGCTTCTCTTTAGTTATTATGTGAGGATATTTCCTTTTTCACCATAGCCCTCAATGTGCTCCCAAATATACCTTTGCAGAATCCACGACAACAGTGTTAGCAAACGGTTCCAAGAAGGGAAGGGTGGATCTCTGTGTGATGAAGTAACACATCAGAAACCAATCTCTCAGAAAGTTTCTCTGTAGTTATTATGTGAGGATATTTCCTTTTTCAACATGGGCCCCTATGGGCTCCCAAATATCACTTTCCAGATACCACGAAAAGAGTGTTAGCAAAGTGCTTCCTGAAGTCTAAGTTATAAGTCTGTGAGTTGAACACACAGATCAGAAAGAAGTTTCTCAGAAAGCTTCTTTCACGTTTTGAACGGATGAAATTTTCTTTATTAGTGTAGGCTTCAATGTGATCCAAAGAATCCCTTCTCAGGTTCCTCAAAGACAGTGTTAATGGATTGCTCCACGAAACATAAGTGTAACTCAGTGAGATGAATTCACACATCACCAAGAAGTCTCCAAGAAAGCTTCTTTCTAGTTTTCATCTGAAGATATTTCCTTTGTCACTTTAGGCTTCATTGCGCTATGAAGTATCTAATTTCAGATTTCCAGAGAACTGTGCTAACAAACTGATCACTGAAGAGAAACGTGTAACTCTGTGAGTTGCATTCACACATGGCAATGCAGTTTCTCAGAAAGCTTCTCTTTAGTTATTATGTGAGGATATTTTCTTTTTCACCATCGTCCTCAATGTGCTCCCAAATATACCTTTGCAGAATCCACGACAACAGTGTTAGCAAACGGTTCCAAGAAGGGAAGGGTGGAACTGTGTGTCCTGAAGTAACACATCAGAAAGCAATCTCTCAGAAAGTTTCTCTGTAGTTATTATGTGAGGATATTTCCTTTTTCACCATGGGCCCCTAGGGGCTCCCAAATATCACTTTCCAGATTCCCCGAAAAGAGTGTTAGCAAACTGCTTCCTGAAGTCTAAGTTATAAGTCTGTGAGATGAACACACAGATCAGAAAGAAGTTTCTCAGAAAGCTTCTTTCATGTTTTGAATGGATGAAATTTCCTTTATCAGCGTAGGCCTCAAAATGATCCAAGGAAGCCCTTCTCAGGTTCCTCAAGGACATTGTTAATGGACTGCTCCACGAAACATAAGGGTAATTCTGTGAGATGAATTCACACATCACCAAGAAGTTTCTAAGAAAGCTTCTTTCTAGTTTTCATCTGTGGATATTTCCTTTCTCACCGTAAGGTTCCTTGCGCTATGACGTATCTAATTGCAGATTCCAGAAAAGTGTACTAATTAACTGATCACTGAAGAGAAACATGTAACTCTGTGAGTTGCATTCACACATGGCAATGCAGTTTCTCAGAAAGCTTCTCTTTAGTTATTATGTGAGGATATTTCCTTTTTCACCATAGTCCTCAATGTGCTCCCAAATATACCTTTGCAGAATCCAAGACAACAGTGTTAGCAAACGGTTCCAAGTAGGGAAGGGTGGAACTCTGTGTGATGACGTCACACATCAGAAAGCAATCTATCAGAAAGTTTCTCTGTAGTTATTACGTGAGGATATTTCCTTTTTCACCATGGGCCCCTATGGGCTTCCAAATATCACTTTCCAGATTCCACGAAAAGAGTGTTAGCAATCTGCTTCCTGAAGTCTAAGTTATAAGTCCGTGAGATGAACTCACAGATCAGAAAGATGTTTCTCAGAAAGCTTCTTTCACGTTTTGAACGGATGAAATTTCCTTTATCAGCCTAGGCCTCAATGCAATCGAAGGAAGCCCTTCTCTAATTCCTCAATGACAGTGTTAATGGCCTGCTCCACGAAACGTAAGTGTAACTCTGTGAGATGAATTCACACATCACCAAGAAGTTTCTAAGAAAGCTTCTTTCTGGTTTTCATGTGGATATTTCCTTTGTTACCGTAAGGATCAATGCGCTATGAAGTATCTAATTGCATATTTCCAGACAACTGTGCTAACAAACTGATCACTGAAGAGAAACGTGTAACACCGGGAGTTGCATTCACACATGGCAATGCAGTTTCTCAGTTTCTCAGAAAACTTCTATTTAGTTATTATGTGAGGATATTTCCTTTTTCAAAATAGCCCTCAATGTGCTCCCAAATATACCTTTGCAGAATCCACGACAACAGTGTTAGCAAACTGATCCAAGAAGGGAAGGGTGGAACTCTGTGTGATGAAGTCACACATCAGAAAGCAATCTCTCAGAAAGTTTCTCTGTAGTTATTATGTTAGGATATTTCCTTTTTCACCAAGGGCCCCTATGGGCTCCCAAATATCACTTGGCAGATTCCACGAAAAGAGTGTTAGCAAACTGCCTCTTGAAGTGTAAGTTATAAGTCTGTGAGATGAACTCACAGATCAGAAAGAAGTTTCTTAGAAAGCTTCTTTCACGTTTTGAACGGATGAAATTTCCTTTATCAGCGTATGACTCAATGTGATCCAAAGAAGCCCTTCTCAGGTTCCTCAAAGACAGTGTTAATGGACTGCTCCACGAAACATAAGTGTAACTCTGTGAGATGAATTCACGCATCACCAAGAAGTTTCTAAGAATGCTTCTTTCTAGTTTTCATCTGTGGATATTTCCTTTGTCGCTGTAAGGTTCATTGTGCTATGAAGTATCTAATTGCAGATTTCCAGAAAACTGTGCTAACAAACTGATCACTGAAGAGAAACGTGTAACTCTGTGAGTTGCATTCACACATTTCAATGCAGTTTCTCAGAAAGCTTCTCTTTAGTTATTATGTGAGGATATTTCCTTTTTCACCATAGCCCTCAATGTGCTCCCAAATATACCTTTGCAGAATCCACGACAACAGTATTAGCAAACGGTTCCAAGAAGGAAAGGGTAGAACTCTGTTTGATGAAGTAACACATCAGAAAGCAATCTCTCAGAAAGTTTCTCTGTAGTTATTATGTGAGGATATTTCCTTTTTCACCATGGGCCCCTATAGGCTCCCAAATATCATTTTCCAGAATCCACGAAAAGAGTGTTAGCAAATTGCTTCCTGAAGTCGAAGTTATAAGTCTGTGAGATGAACTCACAGATCAGAAAGAAGTTTCTCAGAAAGATTCTTTCACGTTTTGAACTAATGAAATTTTCTTTATCAGCGTTGGCCTCAATACGATCCAAGGAAGCCCTTCTCAGGTTCCTCAAAGACAGTGTTAATGGACTGCTCCATGAAACATAAGTGTAACTCTGTGAGATGAATTCACACATCACCAAAACGGTTCGAATTAAGCTTCTTTCTCGTTTTCATCTGTGGATATATCCTTTGTCACTGTAATGTTCATTGCGCTATGAAGTATCTAATTGCAGATTTCCAGAAAACTGTGCTAACAAACTGATCACTGAAGAGAAACGTGTAACTCTGTGAGGTGCATTCAAACATGGCAGTGCAGTTTCTCAGAATGCTTCTCTTTAGTTATTATGTGAGGATATTTCCTTTTTCACCATAGCCCTCAATGTGCTCAAAAATATACTTTTGCAGAATCCACGACAACAGTGTTAGCAAACGGTTCCAAGAAGGGAAGGGTGGAACTCTGTGTGATGAAGTAACACATCAGAAAGCAATCTCTCAGAAAGTTTCTCTGTAGTTATTATGTGAGGATATTTCCTTTTTCACCATGGGCCCCTATGGGCTCCCAAATATCACTTTCCAGATACCACGAAAAGAGTGTTAGCAAACTGCTTCCTGAAGTCTAAGTTATAAGTCTGTGAGTTGAACACACAGATCAGAAAGAAGTTTCTCAGAAAGCTTCTTTCACGTTTTGAACGGATGAAATTTTCTTTATTAGTGTAGGCTTCAATGTGATCCAAAGAATCCCTTCTCAGGTTCCTCAAAGACAGTGTTAATGGATTGCTCCACGAAACATAAGTGTAACTCAGTGAGATGAATTCACACATCACCAAGAAGTCTCCAAGAAAGCTTCTTTCTAGTTTTCTTCTGAAGATATTTCCTTTGTCACTTTAGGCTTCATTGCGCTATGAAGTATCTAATTTCAGATTTCCAGAGAACTGTGCTAACAAACTGATCACTGAAGAGAAACGTGTAACTCTGTGAGTTGCATTCACACATGGCAATGCAGTTTCTCAGAAAGCTTCTCTTTAGTTATTATGTGAGGATATTTTCTTTTTCACCATCGTCCTCAATGTGCTCCCGAATATACCTTTTCAGAATCCACGACAACAGTGTTAGCAAACGGTTCCAAGAAGGGAAGGGTGGAACTGTGTGTCCTGAAGTAACACATCAGAAAGCAATCTTTCAGAAAGTTTCTCTGTAGTTATTATGTGAGGATATTTCCTTTTTCACCATGGGCCCCTAGGGGCTCCCAAATATCACTTTCCAGATTCCCCGAAAAGAGTGTTAGCAAACTGCTTCCTGAAGTCTAAGTTATAGGTCTGTGAGTTGAACACACAGATCAGAAAGAAGTTTCTCAGAAAGCTTCTTTCATGTTTTGAATGGATGAAATTTCCCTTATCAGCGTAGACCTCAAAATGATCCAAGGAAGCCCTTCTCAGGTTCCTCAAGGACATTGTTAATGGACTGCTCCACGAAACATAAGGGTAATTCTGTGAGATGAATTCACACATCACCAAGAAGTTTCTAAGAAAGCTTCTTTCTAGTTTTCATCTGTGGATATTTCCTTTCTCACCGTAAGGTTCTTTGCGCTATGACGTATCTAATTGCAGATTCCAGAAAGGTGTGCTAATTAACTGATCACTGAAGAGAAACGTGTAACTCTGTGAGTTGCATTCACACATGGCAATGCAGTTTCTCAGAAAGCTTCTCTTTAGTTATTATGTGAGGATATTTCCTTTTTCACCATAGTCCTCAAAGTGCTCCCAAATATACCTTTGCAGAATCCACGACAACAGTGTTAGCAAACGGTTCCAAGTAGGGAAGGGTGGAACTCTGTGTGATGACGTCACACATCAGAAAGCAATCTATCAGAAAGTTTCTCTGTAGTTATTACGTGAGGATATTTCCTTTTTCAAGATGGGACCCTATGGCCTCCCAAATATCACTTTCCAGATTCCACGAAAAGGGTTTTAGCAATCTGCTTCCTGAAGTCTACGTGATACGTCTGTGAGATGAACACACAGATCAGAAAGAAGTTTCTCAGAAAGCTTCTTTCACGTTTTGAACGGATGAAATTTCCTTTATCAGCGTAGGCCTCAATGTGATCCAAAGAATCCCTTCTCAGGTTCCTCAAAGAAAGTGTTAATGAACTGCTCCCCGAAACATAAGTGTAACTCTGTGAGATGAATACAGACATCACCAAGAAGTATCGAAGAAAACTTCTCTCTGGTTTTCATCTGTGGATATTTCCTTTGTCACCGTAAGGTTCATTGCGCTATGAAGTATCTAATTGCAGATTTCGAGAAAACTGTGTTACCAAACTGATCACTGAAGAGAAACGTGTAACTCTGTGAGTTGCATTCACACATGGCAATGCAGTTTCTCAGAAATCTTCTCTTTAGTTTTTATGTGAGGATATTTCCTTTTTCACCATAGCCCTCAATGTGCTCCCAAAAACACCTTTGCAGAATCCACGACAACAGTGTTAGCAAACGGTTCCAAGAAGGAAAGGGTGGAACTCTGTGTGATGAAGTAATACATCAGAAAGCAATCTCTCAGAACGTTTCTCCGTAGTTATTATGTGAGGATATTTCCTTTTTCACCATGGGCCCCTATAGGCTCCCAAATATCATTTTCCAGATTCCACAAAAAGAGTGTTAGGAAACTGCTTCCTGAAGTCGAAGTTATAAGTCTGTGAGATGAACTCACAGATCAGAAAGAAGTTTCTCAGAAAGCTTCTTTCACGTTTTGAACGGATGAAATTTTCTTTATCAGCGTTGGCCTCAATACGATCCAAGGAAGCCCTTCTCAGGTTCCTCAAAGACAGTGTTAATGGACTGCTCCATGAAACATAAGTGTAACTCTGTGAGATGAATTCACACATCACCAAAACGGTTCGAAGAAAGCTTCTTTCTAGTTTTCATCTGTGGATATATCCTTTGTCACTGTAATGTTCGTTGCGCTATGAAGTATCTAATTGCAGATTTCCAGAAAACTGTGCTAACAAACTGATCACTGAAGAGAAACCTGTAACTCTGTGAGTTGCATTCACACATGGCAATGCAGTTTCTCAGAAAGCTTCTCTTTAGTTATTATGTGAGGATGTTTCCTTTTTCACCATAGCCCTCAATGTGCTCCCAAATATACCTTTGCAGAATCCACGACAACATTGTTAGCAAACGGTTCCAAGAAGGGAATGGTGGAACTCTGTGTGATGAAGTAACACATCAGAAAGCAATCTCTCAGAAAGTTTCTCTGTAGTTATTATGTGAGGATATTTCCTTTTACAAGATGGGACCCTATGGGTTCCCAAATATCACTTTCCAGATTCCACGAAAAGGGTTTTAGCAAACTGCTTCCTGAAGTCTACGTGATACGTCTGTGAGATGAACACACAGATCAGAAAGAAGTTTCTCAGAAAGCTTCTTTCACGTTTTGAACGGATGAAATTTCCTTTATCAGCGTAGGCCTCAATGTGATCCAAAGAAGCCCTTCTTAGGTTCCTCAAAGAAAGTGTTAATGAACTGCTCCCCGAAACATAAGTGTAACTCTGTGAGATGAATACAGACATCACCAAGAAGTATCGAAGAAAACTTCTCTCTGGTTTTCATCTGTGGATATTTCCTTTGTCACCGTAAGGTTCATTGCGCTATGAAGTATCTAATTGCAGATTTCGAGAAAACTGTGTTACCAAACTGATCACTGAAGAGAAACGTGTAACTCTGTGAGTTGCATTCACACATGGCAATGCAGTTTCTCAGAAAGCTTCTCTTTAGTTTTTATGTGAGGATATTTCCTTTTTCACCATAGCCCTCAATATGCTCCCAAAAACACCTTTGCAGAATCCACGATAACAGTGTTAGCAAACGGTTCCAAGAAGGAAAGGGTGGAACTCTGTGTGATGAAGTAACACATCAGAAAGCAATCTCTCAGAACGTTTCTCCGTAGTTATTATGTGAGGATATTTCCTTTTTCACCATGGGCCCCTATAGGCTCCCAAATATCATTTTCCAGACTCCACGAAAAGAGTGTTAGCAAACTGCTTCCTGAAGTCGAAGTTATAAGTCTGTGAGATGAACTCACAGATCAGAAAGAAGTTTCTCAGAAAGCTTCTTTCACGTTTTGAACGGATGAAATTTCTTTTATCAGCGTAGGAATGAATGTGATCCAGAGAAGCCCTTCTCAGGTTCCTCAAAGACAGTGTTAATTAACTGCTGAACGAAACATAAGTGTAACTCTGTGAGATGAATTCACACATCACCAAGAAGTTTCTAAGAAAGCTTCTTCCTGGTTTTCATCTGTGGATATTTCCTTTGTCAAAGTAAGGTTCATTGCGCTATGACGTATCTAATTGCAGATTTCCAGAAAACTGTGCTAACAAACTGATCACTGAAGAGAAACGTGTAACTCTGTGAGTTGCTTTCACACATGGCAATGCAGTTTCTCAGAAAGCTTCTCTTTAGTTATTATGTGAGGATATTTCCTTTTTCACCCTAGCCCTCAATGTGCTCCCAAATTTACCTTTGCAGAATCCACGACAACAGTGTTAGCAAACTTTTCCAAGAAGGGACGGGTGGAACTCTGCGTGATGATGTAACAACACATCAGAAAGCAATCTCTCAGAAAGTTTCTCTGTAGTTATTATGTGAGGATATTTCCTTTTTCACCATGGACCCCTATGGGCTCCCAAATATCACTTTGCAGATTCCACGAAAAGAGTGTCAGCAAACTGCTTCCTGAAGTCTCAGTTATAAGTCCTTGAGATGAACACACAGATCAGAAAGAAATTTCTCAGAAAGCTTCTTTCACGTTTTGAACGGATGAAATTTCCTTTATCAGCGTAGGCCTCAATGTGATCCAAAGAAGCCCTTCTCAGGTTCCTCAAAGACAGTGGTAATGGACTGCTCCACGATACATGAGTGTAACTCTGTGAGATGAATTCACCCATTACCAAGAAGTTTCTAAGAAAGCTTCTTTCTTGTTTTCATCTGTGGATATTTCCTTTGTCATCGTTAAGTTAATTGCGCTATGAAGTATCTAATTGCAGATTTCCAGAAAACTGTGCTAACAAACTGATCACTGAAGAGAAACCTGTAACTCTGTCAGTTGCATTCACTCATGGCAATGCAGTTTCTCAGAAAGCTTCTCTTTAGTTATTATGTGAGGATATTTCCTTTTTCACCGTTGCCCTCAATGTGCTCCCAAATACACGTTTGCAGAATCCATGACAACAGTGTTAGCAAACTGTTCTAAGAAGGGAAGGGTGGAACTCTGTGTGATGAAGTAACACATCAGAAAGCAATCTCTCAGAAAGTTTCTCCATAGTTATTATGTCAGGATATTTCCTTTTTCACCATGGGACCCTATGGGTTCCAAATATCACTTTGCAGGTTCCACGAAAAGTGTGTTAGCAAACTGCTTCCTGAAGTCTATGTTATAAGTCTGCGAGATGAACTCAGAGATCAGAAAGAAGTTCTTTAGAAAGCTTCTTTCACGTTTTGAACTGATGAAATTTCCGTTTTCAGCGTAGGCCTCAATACGATCCATGGAAGCCCTTCTCAACTTCCTCAAAGACAGTGTTAATGGACTGCTCCACGAAACATAAGTGTAACACTGTGAGAAGAATTCACACATCACCAAGAAGTTTCTAAGAAAGCTTCTTTCTGGTTTTCATCTGTGGATATTTCCTTTGTCACCGTAAGGTTCATTGCGCTATGAAGAATCTATTTGCAGATTTCAAGAAAACTGTGCTAACAAACTGATCACTGAAGAGAAATCTGTAACTCTGTGAGTTGCATTCACACATGGCAATGCAGTTTCTCAGGTAGCTTCTCTTTAGTGATTATGTGAGGATATTTCGTTTTTCACCATAGCTCTCAATGTGCTCCCAAATATACCTTTGCAGAATCCACGTCAACAGTGTTAGCAAACGGTTCCAAGAAGGAAAGGGTGAAACTCTGTGTGGTGAAGTAACACATCAGAAAGCAATCTCTGAGAAGTTTCTCCATAGTTATTATGTGAGGATATTTCCTTTTTCACCATGGGACCCTATGGGCTCCCAAATATCACTTTCCAGATACCACGAAAAGAGTGTTAGCAAACTGCTTCCTGAAGTGTAAGTTATAGGTCTGTGAGATGAACACACAGATCAGAAAGAAGTTTCTCAGAAACCTTCTTTCACGTTTTGAACGGATGAAATTTCCTTTATCAGCGTAGGCTTCAATGCGATCCAAGGAAGCCCTTCTCAGGTTCCTCAAAGACAGTGTTAATGGACTGCTCCCTGAAATATAAGTGTAACTCTGTGAGATGAATTCACACATCACCAGAAGTTTCTAAGAAAGATTCTTTCTAGTTTTCATCTGTGGATATTTCCTTTGTCACCATAAGGTTCATTGCGCTGTGAAGTATCTAATTGCAGATTTCCAGAAAACTGTGCTAACAAATTGATCACTAAAGAGAAACGTGTAACTCTGTGAGTTGCAATCACACATGGCAATGCAGTTTCTCAGAAAGCTTCTCTTTAGTTTTTATGTGAGGATATTCCCTTTTTCACAATAGCCCTCAATGTGCTCCCAAATATATCTTTGCAGAATCCAGGACAACAGTGGTAGCAAACTGTTCCAAGAAGGGAAGTGTGGAACTCTTTGTGATGAATTAACACATCAGAGAGCAATCTCTCAGAAAGTTTCTCCGTAGTTATTATGTGAGGATATTTCCTTTTTCACCATGGGCCACTATGGGCTCCCAAATATGACTTTGCAGATTCCACGAAAACAGTATTAGCAAACTGCTTCCTGAAATGTAAGTTATACGTCTGTGAGAAGAACACACAGATGAGATAGTAGTTTCTCAGAAAGCTTCTTTCACGTTTTGAACGGATGAAATTTCCTTTTTCAGCGTAGGCCACAATGTCATCCAAAGAAGCCCTTCTCAGGTTCCTCAAAGACAGTGTTAATGGACTGCTCCACGAAACACGTGTCTAACTCTGTGAGATGAATTCACACATCACCAAGAAGTTAATAAGAAAGCTTCTTTCTGCTTTTCAACTGTGGTATTTCCGTTGTCACCGTAAGGTTCATTGCGCTATGAAGTATCTAATTTCAGATTTCCAGACAACTGTGCTAACAAACTGATCACTGAAGAGAAACGTGTAACTCTGTGAGTTGCATTCACACATGGCAATGCAGTTTCTCAGAAAGCTTCTCTTTAGTAATTATGTGAGGATATTTCCTTTTTCACCATAGCCCTCAATGTGCTCCCAAATATACCTTTGCAGAATCCACGACAACATTGTTAGCAAACTGTTCCAAGAAGGGAAGGGTGGAACTCTGTGTGATGAAGTAACACATCAGAAAGCAATCTCGCAGAAAGTTTCTCCTTAGTTATTATGTGAGGATATTTCGTTTGTCACCATGGGCCCCTTTGGGCTCCCATATATCACTTTTCACATTCCACGAAAAGAGTGTTAGCAAACTGCTTCCTGAAGTCCAAGTTATAAGACTGCGACATGAACTCACAGATCAGAAAGAAGTTTCTCAGAAAGCTTCTTTCACGTTTTGAACGGATGAAATTTCCTTTATCAGCGTAGGCCTCAATGCGATCCAAGGAAGCCCTTCTGAGGTTCCTCAAAGACAGTGTTAATGGACTACTCCACGAAACATAAGTGTAACTCTGTGAGATGAATTCACACATCACCAAGAAGTTTCTAAGAAAGCTTCTTTGTAGTTTTTATCTGAGGATATTTCCTTTCTCACCGTAAGCTTCACTGCGCTATGAAGTATCTAATTGCAGATTTCCAGAAAACTGTGTTAACTATCCGATCACTGAAGAGAAACGTGTAACTCTGTGAGTTGCATTCACACAGGGCAATACACTTTCTCAGAAGGCTTCTTTCCAGTATTAATCTGAGGATATTTCGTTTTTCACCATAGCCCTCAATGAGCTCCGAAGTATCACTTTGCAGAATCCACGACAACAGTGTTAGCAAACTGTTCCAAGAAGGGAAGGTTGGAACTCTGTGTGATGAAGTCACACATCAGAAAGCAATCTCTGAGAAAGCTTCTCTCTAGTTATTATCTGAGGATATTTCCTTTTTCACCAAGGGCTCCTATGGACTCCCAAATATCACTTTGCAGATTCCACGAAAAGAGTGTTACCAAACTGATTCCTGAGGTCTAAGGTGTAACACTTTTAGATGAATTCACAGATCAGAAAGAAGTTTCTCAGAAAGCTTCTTTCAGTTTTTCAACTGACGATATTTCCTTTATCAGCGCAGGCCTCAATGGCGTCCAAAGAAGCCCTTCTCCGCTTCCTCAAAGACATTGTTAATGGAGTGCTCCACGAAACAAAAGTTTAACTCTGTGAGATGACTTCACATATCACCAAGAAGTTTCTCAGAAAGTTTCTTTCTAGTTTTCCTCTGAGGATATTTCCTTTGTCACCGTAATCTTCCTTGGTTCTCTTCTTCACTTCTTAGTAATCTTCACTTCTTAGTAAGAGAAACGTGTGATTATGTGAGTTGAATTCACACGTGGCAATGCAGTTTCTCAGAAGGCTTCATTCCATTTTTGTTCTGACGATATTTTCTTTTTCACCATAGCCCTCAATGAGCTCCCAAATATCACTTTGCAGAATCCATGACAACATTCTTAGCAAACTGTTCCAAGAAGGGATGTGTGGAACTCTGTGTGATGAAGTCACACATCAGAAAGCAATCTCTGAGAAAGCTTCTCTCTAGTTATTATCTGAGGATATTTCCTTTTTCACCAAGGGCTCCTATGGACTCCCAAATATCACTTTGCAGATTCCACGAAAAGAGTGTTACCAAACTGATTCCTGAGGTCTAAGGTGTAACACTTTTAGATGAATTCACAGATCAGAAAGAAGTTTCTCAGAAAGCTTCTTTCAGGTTTTCAACTGACGATATTTCCTTTATCAGCGTAGGCCTCAATGGCATCCAAAGAAGCCCTTCTCCGCTTCCTCAAAGACATTGTTAATGGAGTGCTCCATGAAACAAAAGTTTAACTCTGTGAATTGACTTCACACATCACCAAGAAGTTTCTCAGAAAGTTTCTTTCTAGTTTTCCTCTGAGGATATTTCCTTTGTCACCGTAATCTTCCTTGGTTCACTTCTTCACTTCTTAGTAATCTTCACTTCTTAGTAAGAGAAACGTGTGACTATGTGAGTTGAATTCACACATGGCAATGCAGTTTCTCAGAAGGCTTCTTTCCATTTTTGTTCTGACGATATTTTCTTTTTCACCATAGCCCTCAATGAGCTCCCAAATATCACTTTGCAGAATCCACGACAACAGTTTTATCAAACTATTCAAGAATGGAAGGGTGGAACTCTGTGAGATGGTCTCACTTCAGAAAGCTTCTCTCTAGTTATTTTTTTTTTTTTTTTTTTTTTTTTTTTGAAAGCAATGGCTTTTATTTGCAGATAGTTGATAAGGTTATTAAACAATGTTTAATAAGTAGCAAAAGACAACAAAATGGATTTGCTGAGATAGAAAATACTAAAGAGAACTGTATAAAGAATTGCACATCCTTTCCTTCATAGTACTTTAATCAATACTGAAGGCAAAATATATTTGACTAAAAATTTAGACTTACAAAATTTTAATTAAACAATTTTAAATCTTATTCCTTTTAAAATAATACATATGCTTTGAAGAAAAAAATTTAAAATACAGAAAAGTATAAAAAAGAAAACACTGTTTATAACACTCTTCCATAATGATATTATATATTAAACTATGATAGTTTTCTTTTTTTTTTTTTTTTTTTTTTTTTTTTATTATACTTTAAGTTCTAGGGTACATGTGCATAACGTGCAGGTTTGTTACATATGTATACTTATGCCATGTTGGTGTGCTGCACCCATCAACTCGTCAGCACCCATCAATTCATCATTTATATCATGTATAACTCCCCAATGCAATCCCTCCCTCCTCCCCCCTCCCCCCTCCCCATGATAGACCCCAGTGTGTGATGTTCCCCTTCCGGAGTCCAAGTGATCTCATTGTTCAGTTCCCACCTATGAGTGAGAACATGCGGTGTTTGGTTTTCTCTTCTTGTGATAGTTTGCTAAGAATGATGGTTTCCAGCTGCATCCATGTCCCTACAAAGGACGCAAACTCATCCTTTTTTATGGCTGCATAGTATTCCATGGTGTATATGTGCCACATTTTCTTAATCCAGTCTGTCACAGATGGACATTTGGGTTGATTCCAAGTCTTTGCTATTGTGAATAGTGCCGCAATAAACATACGTGTACATGTGTCTTTGTAGTAGACTAATTTATAATCCTTTGGGTATATACCCAGTAGTGGGATGGCTGGGTCATATGGTACATCTAGTTCTAGATCCTTGAGGAATTGCCATACTGTTTTCCATAATGGTTGAACTAGTTTACAATCCCACCAACAGTGTAAAAGTGTTCCTATTTCTCCACATCCTCTCCAACACCTGTTGTTTCCTGACTTCTTAATGGTTGCCATTCTAACTGGTGTGAGATGGTATCTCATTGTGGTTTTGATTTGCATTTCTCTGATGGCCAGTGATGATGAGCATTTTTTCATGTGTCTGTTGGCTGTATGAATATCTTCTTTTGAGAAATGTCTGTTCATATCCTTTCCCCACTTTTTGATGGGGTTGTTTGTTTTTTTCTCGTATATTTGTTTGAGTTCTTTGTAGATTCTGGATATTAGCCCTTTGTCAGATGAGTAGGTTGCAAAAATTTTCTCCCATTCTGTAGGTTGCCTGTTCACTCTGATGGTAGTTTCTTTTGCTGTGCAAAAGCTCTTTAGTTTAATTAGATCCCATTTGTCAATTATGGCTTTTGCTGCCGTTGCTTTTGGTGTTTTAGACATGAAGTCCTTGCCCATGCCTATGTCCTGAATGGTACTACCTAGATTTTCTTCTAGGGTTTTTATGGTATTAGGTCTAACATTTAAGTCTCTAATCCATCTTGAATTAATCTTCGTATAAGGGGTAAGGAAAGGATCCAGTTTCAGCTTTCTACTTATGGCTAGCCAATTTTCCCAGCACCATTTATTAAATAGGGAATCCTTTCCCCATTTCTTGTTTCTCTCAGGTTTGTCAAAGATCAGATGGCTGTAGATGTGCGGTATTATTTCTGAGGACTCTGTTCTGTTCCATTGGTCTATATCTCTGTTTTGGTACCAGTACCATGCTGTTTTGGTTACTGTAGCCTTGTAGTATAGTTTGAAGTCAGGTAGCGTGACGCCTCCAGCTTTGTCCTTTTGACTTAGGATTGTCTTGGCAATGCGGGCTCTTTTTTGGTTCCATATGAACTTTAAAGCAGTTTTTTCCAATTCCGTGAAGAAAGTCATTGGTAGCTTGATGGGGATGGCATTGAATCTATAAATAACCTTGGGGAGTATGGCCATTTTCACGATATTGATTCTTCCTATCCATGAGCATGGTATGTTCTTCCATTTGTTTGTGTCCTCTTTGATTTCACTGAGCAGTGGTTTGTAGTTCTCCTTGAAGAGGTCCTTTACATCCCTTGTAAGCTGGATTCCTAGGTATTTTATTCTCTTTGAAGCAATTGTGAATGGAAGTTCATTCCTGATTTGGCTCTCTGCTTGTCTGTTGCTTGTCTGCTTGTCTTATACACATTCTTGTGTATAAGAATGCTTGTGATTTTTGCACATTAATTTTGTATCCTGAGACTTTGCTGAAGTTGCTTATCAGCTTAAGGAGATTTTGGGCTGAGACGATGGGGTTTTCTAAATATACAATCATGTCATCTGCAAACAGGGACAATTTGACTTCTTCTTTTCCTAACTGGATACCCTTGATTTCTTTCTCTTGCCTGATTGCCCTAGCCAGAACTTCCAACACTATGTTGAATAGGAGTGGTGAGAGAGGGCATCCCTGTCTTGTGCCAGTTTTCAAAGGGAATTTTTCCAGTTTTTGCCCATTCAGTATGATATTGGCTGTGGGTTTGTCATAAATAGCTCTTATTATTTTGAGGTACGTTCCATCAATACCGAATTTATTGAGCGTTTTTAGCATGAAGGGCTGTTGAATTTTGTCAAAAGCCTTTTCTGCATCTATTGAGACAATCATGTGGTTCTTGTCTTTGGTTCTGTTTATATGCTGGATTACGTTTATTGATTTGCGAATGTTGAACCAGCCTTGCATCCCAGGGATGAAGCCCACTTGATCATGGTGGATAAGCTTTTTGATGTGCTGCTGAATCCGGTTTGCCAGTATTTTATTGAGGATTTTTGCATCAATGTTCATCAGGGATATTGGTCTAAAATTCTCTTTTTTTGTTGTGTCTCTGCCAGGCTTTGGTATCAGGATGATGTTGGCCTCATAAAATGAGTTAGGGAGGATTCCCTCTTTTTCTATTGATTGGAATAGTTTCAGAAGGAATGGTACCAGCTCCTCCTTGTACCTCTGGTAGAATTCAGCTGTGAATCCATCTGGTCCTGGACTTTTTTTGGTGGGTAGGCTATTAATTGTTGCCTCAATTTCAGAGCCTGCTATTGGTCTATTCAGGGATTCAACTTCTTCCTGGTTTAGCCTTGGGAGAGTGTAAGTGTCCAGGAAATTATCCATTTCTTCTAGATTTTCTAGTTGATTTGCGTAGAGGCGTTTATAGTATTCTCTGATGGTAGTTTGTATTTCTGTGGGGTCAGTGGTGATATCCCCTTTATCATTTTTTATTGCATCTATTTGATTCCTCTCTCTTTTTTTCTTTATTAGCCTTGCTAGCGGTCTGTCAATTTTGTTGATCTTTTCAAAAAACCAACTCCTGGATTCATTGATTTTTTGGAGGGTTTTTTGTGTCTCTATCTCCTTCAGTTCTGCTCTGATCTTAGTTATTTCTTGCCTTCTGCTAGCTTTTGAATGTGATTGCTCTTGCCTCTCTAGTTCTTTTAATTGTGATGTTAGAGTGTCAATTTTAGATCTTTCCTGCTTTCTCTTGTGGGCATTTAGTGCTATAAATTTCCCTCTACACACTGCTTTAAATGTGTCCCAGAGATTCTGGTATGTTGTATCTTTGTTCTCATTGGTTTCAAAGAACATCTTTATTTCCGCTTTCATTTCGTTATGTACCCAGTAGTCATTCAGGAGCAGGTTGTTCAGTTTCCATGTAGTAGAGCGGTTTTGATTGAGTTTCTTAGTCCTGAGTTCTAGTTTGATTGCACTGTGGTCTGAGAGACAGTTTGTTATAATTTCTGTTCTTTTACATTTGCTGAGGAGTACTTTACTTCCAATTATGTGGTCAATTTTGGAATAAGTGCGATGTGGTGCTGAGAAGAATGTATATTCTGTTGATTTGGGGTGGAGAGTTCTATAGATGTCTATTAGGTCCGCTTGGTGCAGAGATGAGTTCAATTCCTGGATATCCTTGTTAACTTTCTGTCTCGTTGATCTGTCTAATGTTGACAGCGGAGTGTTGAAGTCCCCCATTATTATTGTATGGGAGTCTAAGTCTCTTTGTAAGTCTCTAAGGACTTGCTTTATGAATCTGGGTGCTCCTGTATTGGGTGCATATATATTTAGGAGAGTTAGCTCTTCCTGTTGAATTGATCCCTTTACCATTATGTAATGGCCTTCTTTGTCTCTTTTGATCTTTGATGGTTTAAAGTCTGTTTTATCAGAGACTAGGATTGCAACCCCTGCTTTTTTTTGTTCTCCATTTGCTTGGTAGATCTTCCTCCATCCCTTTATTTTGAGCCTATGTATGTCTCTGCATGTGAGATGGGTCTCCTGAATACAGCAGACTGATGGGTCTTGACTCTTTATCCAGTTTGCCAGTCTGTGTCTTTTAGTTGGAGCATTTAGTCCATTAACATTTAAGGTTAATATTGTTATGTGTGAACTTGATCCTGCCATTATGATATTAACTGGTTATTTTGCTCGTTAGTTGATGCAGTTTCTTCCTAGCCTCGATGGTCTTTACATTTTGCCAAGTTTTTGCGATGGCTGGTACCGGTTGTTCCTTTCCATGTTTAGGGCTTCCTTCAGGGTCTCTTGTAAGGCAGGCCTGGTGGTGACAAAATCTCTAAGCATTTGCTTATCTGTAAAGGATTTTATTTCTCCTTCACTTATGAAACTTAGTTTGGCTGGATATGAAATTCTGGGTTTAAAATTCTTTTCTTTAAGAACGTTGAATATTGGCCCCCACTCTCTTCTGGCTTGTAGAGTTTCTGCCGAGAGATCTGCTGTTAGTCTGATGGGCTTCCCTTTGTGGGTGACCCGACCTTTCTCTCTGGCTGCCCTTAAGATTTTTTCCTTCATTTCAACTTTGGTGAATCTGGCAATTATGTGTCTTGGAGTTGCTCTTCTGGAGGAGTATCTTTGTGGCGTTCTCTGTATTTCCTGAATTTGAATGTTGGCCTGCCCTACTAGGTTGGGGAAGTTCTCCTGGATGATATCCTGAAGAGTGTTTTCCAACTTGGTTCCATTTTCCCCCTCACTTTCAGGCACCCCAATCAGACGTAGATTTGGTCTTTTTACGTAATCCCATACTTCTTGCAGGCTTTGCTCATTTCTTTTTCTTCTTTTTTCTTTTGGTTTCTCTTCTCGCTTCATTTCATTCATTTGATCTTCAATCGCTGATACTCTTTCTTCCAGTTGATCGAGTCGGTTACTGAAGCTTGTGCATTTGTCACGTATTTCTCGTGTCATGGTTTTCATCTCTGTCATTTCGTTTATGATCTTCTCTGCATTAATGAGTCTAGCTGTCAATTCTTCCACTCTTTTTTCAAGATTTTTAGTTTCTTTGCGCTGGGTACGTAATTCCTCCTTTAGCTCTGATAAGTTTGATGGACTGAAGCCTTCTTCTCTCCTCTCGTCCAAGTCATTCTCTGACCAGCTTTGATCCGTTGCTGGTGATGGGCTGCGCTCCTTTGCAGGGGGAGATGCGCTCTTATTTTTTGAATTTCCAGCTTTTCTGCCCTGCTTCTTCCCCATCTTTGTGGTTTTATCTGTCTCTGGTCTTTGATGGTGGTGACGAACTGATGGGGTTTTGGTATAGGTGTCCTTCCTGTTTGATAGTTTTCCTTCTGACAGTCAGAAGGACTCTCTGTTGGTCTGTTGGAGATTGCTTGAGGTCCACTCCAGACCCTGTTTGCCTGGGTATCAGCAGCAGAGGTTGCCGAAGATAGAATATTGCTGAACAGCGAGTGTACCTGTCTGATTCTTCCTTTGGAAGTGTCCTCTCAGGGGTGTACTCCACCCTGTGAGGTGTGGGGTGTCAGACTGCCCCTAGTGGGGGATTTCTCCCAGCTAGGCTACTCAGGGGTCAGGGACACACCTGAGCAGGCAGTCTGTCCGTTCTCAGATCTCAACCTCCGCGTTGGGAGATCCGCGGCTCTCCCCAAAGCTGTCAGACAGAGTCGTTCGCGTCTGCACCGGCTCCCGCTACTTCCCCTGTTGGTCTTCAGCTGTGCGCTGTCCCCAGAGGTGAAGACTCAGTTGAAAATGCAGAAATCACCGGTCTTCTGTGTCGCTCGCGCTGGGAGTTGGAGACTGGAGTTGTTCCTATTCGGCCATCTTGCTCCGCCCCCTGCCTCAGTTGGAAATGCAGAAATCACCCGTCTTCTCTGTCACTCACACTGGGAGCTGGAGGCTGGAGCTGTTCCTATTCGGCCATCTTGGCGTCCCACAGCTCTCGGATAGAGTTCCAACAGTTCCGACCGCAGTGAGGAATCAACCTCAGTGGGGAAGCTGGGAAGTCCGCGCGTGGCGATCCTCCGGAGCGGCTTTTCTAGGAGTCGATATTTCCTTTATCAGCGTAGGCTTCAATGAGATCCAAAGAAGCCCTTCTCACGTTTTCAAAGCCCGTGTTAATGGACTGCTCCACGAAACATAAGTGTAACTCTGTGAGATGAATTCATACATCACCAAGAAGTTTCTACGAAAGTTTCTATCCAGTTTTCATCAGAGGAAATTTCCTTTGTCACCATAAGCTTCATTGCGCTAAGAAATATCCCCTTGCAGATTTCCAGAAAACTTTGTTAGCAAACTGATCACTGAAGAGAAACTTGTAACTCTGTGAGTTGTATTCACACATGGCAATGCAGTTTCTCCGAAGGCTTCTTTCCAGTTTTGATCTGAGGATATTTCCTATTTGACCATAGTCCTCACTGAGCTCCCAAATATCACTTTGTAGAATCCTCGACAACAGTGTCAGCAAACTGTTCCAGGAAGGGAAGGGTGTAAGTCGATGTGATGAAGTTACACAACAGAAGGCAATCTCTGAGAAAGCTTCTCTCTAGTTATTATGTGAGGATGTTTCCTTTTTCACCATGGTCCCCTATGGGCTCCCAAATATTACTTTGCATGTTCCACGAAAGGAGTGTTAGCAAACTGCTTCCTGAGGTCTAAGTTGTAACTCTGTGAGAGGAATTCATAGATCAGAAAGGCGTTTCTCAGAAAGCTTCTTTCACGTTTTGAACTGATGATATTTCCTTTATCAGCGTAGGCCTCAATGCGATCCAAAGAAGCCCTTCTCAGGTTCTTCAAAGACAGTGTTAATTTACTGCTCCATGAAAAGTAAGTGTAACTCTGTGAGATGAATTCACACATCACCAAGAAGTTTATGAGAAAGCTTCTTTCTAGTTTTCATCTGAAGATGTTTCCATTGTCACCATACACCATAACTTCATTGCGCTAGAAGTCCCTTGCGGCCTATCATTGGGAGGCGGGCGGGAGAGAGAGGGATGCACTGGGGAGTTACACATGATATAATGATGAATTGATGGGTGCTGACGAGTTGATGGTTGCAGCACCCGCAGCATAACTATACATATGAACCCACATGCACGTTATGCACATGTACCCTAGAATTAAAAGTATAATAAAAAAATAAATCAATAAAAATAAAAAAAAAAAAGAGAAAAAAAGATGTCAGAAAAACTTTGTTTTAGCATACTGACACTGAAGAAGAAACGTGTAACTTGTGAGTTCACTCACACGATGGCAATGCCAGTTTCTCAGAAGTTCTTTCCAGTTTTGATCTGAGCATATGTCCTTTTTTCACACCATAGCCCTCAATGAGCTCCCAATATCACTTGCAGAATCCACGACAACAGTGTAAAAAATGCTCCAAGGAGGAAGGGGGGATCTGCTGTGGATGAAGCACACATCAGAAAGCAAATCTATACAGAAGCTCTCCTATAGTTATGATCTGCGGTTATTTCCGTTTTCTCCATGGGCCCTTGTGCTCCCAAAATATACATTGCAATTCCACGAAAAGAGTGGTTAGCAAACTGCTTCCTGAGGGCTAAAGTGAACTCTGGAGATGGAACTACAGAACAAGAAAAAAGATGAACTCACAAGACAGGAAGAAACTTCCTGAGAGAAAAGTTTTTTTTTTCTCCAGAAAGTTCTTGTTAAGTTTGAACTGATGATAGTTCCTTTATTCAGCGATAGTTCAAAGCGATCCAAAGTTAGCCCCTATCTTTGGTTCCTAAAAGACAGTGTTAATGGATGCCTGCAGATAAACATAAGTGTGAACTCTGTGAGATGAATTCTCACATCACCAAAAAGTTCTTCAAGAAAGCTTCTTTTAGTTTT
>NC_044569.1:52194745-52264398 GCF_007565055.1 Rhinopithecus roxellana | reverse complement strand
CCACAGATGAAAACTAGAAAGAAGCTTTCTTAGAAACTTCTTGGTGATGTGTGAATTCATCTCACAGAGTTACACTTATGTTTCGTGGAGCAGTCCATTAACACTGTCTTTGGGGAACTGAGAAGGGCTTCTTTGGATCACATTGAGGCCTACGCTGATAAAGGAAATTTCATCCGTTCAAAACGTGAAAGAAGCTTTCTGATAAACTTCTTTCTGATCTGTGAGTTTCATCTCACAGAGTTACAACCTCTGCCTTAAGAAGCAGTTTGCTAACACTTTTTTGGTGGAATCTGCAAAGTGATATTTGGGAGCCTATTGAGGCCCATGGTGATAAAGGAATTATCCTCACATAATAACTAAGGAGAAGCTTTCTGAGAAACTGCATTGCCATGTGTGAATGCAACTCACAGAGTTACACGTTTCTCTTCAGTGATCAGTTTGTTAGCACAGTTTTCTGGAAATCTGCAATTAGATACTTCATAGCGCAATGAACATTACAGTGACAAAGGAAATTTCCACAGATGAAAACTAGAAAGAAGCTTTCTTAGAAACTTCTTGGTGATGTGTGAATTCATCTCACAGAGTTACACTTATGTTTCGTGGAGCAGTCCATTAACACTGTCTTTGGGGAAACTGAGAAGGGCTTCTTTGGATCACATTGAGGCCTACGCTGATAAAGGAAATTTCATCCGTTCAAAACGTGAAAGAAGCTTTCTGAGAAACTTCTTTCTGATCTGTGAGTTCATCTCACAGAGTTACAACCTCTGCCTTAAGAAGCAGTTTGCTAACACTTTTTTCGTGGAATCTGCAAAGTGATATTTGGGAGCCTATTGGAGGCCCATGGTGATAAAGGAAATATCCTCACATAATAACTAAAGAGAAGCTTTCTGAGAAACTGCATTGCCATGTGTGAATGCAACTCACAGAGTTACACGTTTCTCTTCAGTGATCAGTTTGTTAGCACAGTTTTCTGGAAATCTGCAATTAGATACTTCATAGCGCAATGAACATTACAGTGACAAAGGAAATTTCCACAGATGAAAACTAGAAAGAAGCTTTCTTAGAAACTTCTTGGTGATGTGTGAATTCATCTCACAGAGTTACACTTATGTTTCGTGGAGCAGTCCATTAACACTGTCTTTGGGGAAACTGAGAAGGGCTTCTTTGGATCACATTGAGGCCTACGCTGATAAAGGAAATTTCATCCGTTCAAAACGTGAAAGAAGCTTTCTGAGAAACTTCTTTCTGATCTGTGAGTTCATCTCACAGAGTTACAACCTCTGCCTTAAGAAGCAGTTTGCTAACACTTTTTGGTGGAATCTGCAAAGTGATATTTGGGAGCCTATTGAGGCCCATGGTGATAAAGGAATTATCCTCACATAATAACTAAGAGAAGCTTTCTGAGAAACTGCATTGCCATGTGTGAATGCAACTCACAGAGTTACACGTTTCTCTTCAGTGATCAGTTTGTTAGCACAGTTTTCTGGAAATCTGCAATTAGATACTTCATAGCGCAATGAACATTACAGTGACAAAGGAAATTTCCACAGATGAAAACTAGAAAGAAGCTTTCTTAGAAACTTCTTGGTGATGTGTGAATTCATCTCACAGAGTTACACTTATGTTTCGTGGAGCAGTCCATTAACACTGTCTTTGGGGAAACTGAGAAGGGCTTCTTTGGATCACATTGAGGCCTACGCTGATAAAGGAAATTTCATCCGATCAAAACGTGAAAGAAGCTTTCTGAGAAACTTCTTTCTGATCTGTGAGTTCATCTCACAGAGTTACAACCTCTGCCCAAGAAGCAGTTTGCTAACACTCTTTTCTTGGAATCTGCAAAGTGATATTTGGGAGCCTATTGGGGCCCATGGTGATAAAGGATTAGCCTCACATAATAACTAAGAGAAGCTTTGTGAGAAACTGCATTGCCATGTGTGAATGCAACTCACAGAGTTACGCCAGTGTTTTTTTGGGGCCGTTTCTTAGGACTGTTTCCTGGATTCCAAGAAGTGATATTTCAGATAGCTTTGAAGAATAGAAGGAGAAAACTAATATACTCCAAGAGAAAGCGGAACCAAGCTTCTGTGAAACTGCTTTGTGATATGTGAATTCATTTCACTGTGTTCTATCACCCTTTCTCGGGGCAGTTTTCCTAGCACTCATTTTGAGGAATCTCAGATGTGATGTCTTGGATATCGTTGAATCGCATGCTGAATAAGGAACTATCCTCAGAGAAAGCTGCAAGAAGCCTTCTCAGAAACTTCTTTGTGTATGGGTGAATTCAGCCCACATGTCCTCATTGTTTCACTGAGAAACTTCCTAGCGTTTCGCTAAATCTGAATAGGTTCAATGCGTTCAAGACACAATATAACTCGTCTTAAAGGGGAGCTTTCTGAGAAACCCTTCTGATGTCTGATCATGTTAGTTATTCGTGGGGCTCAGCAGAGTGTGAATAGAAAACAATTTCCCGACCTTGAAACTTGGGCAAGGAACAGTTTCATAAAATGAGAAAGAAGCTTCTGAGACAACTTCTTTCTGTCGGTGAGTTCATCTCAAGAGTTACCACCTCTGCCCAAGGAAGCGATGCTAAACTCTGTTCGGTAATTGCAAATGATATTGGGAGCCTATTGGGCCCATGGGTGATAAAGGAATTATCCTCACATAATAACTAAAGGAGAAGCTTTCTGAGAAACTGCATTGCCATGTGTGAATGCAACTCACAGAGTTACACGTTTCTCTTCAGTGATCAGTTTGTTAGCACAGTTTTCTGGAAATCTGCAATTAGATACTTCACAGCGCAATGAACATTACAGTGACAAAGGAAATTTCCACAGATGAAAACTAGAAAGAAGCTTTCTTAGAAACTTCTTGGTGATGTGTGAATTCATCTCACAGAGTTACACTTATGTTTCGTGGAGCAGTCCATTAACACTGTCTTTGGGGAAACTGAGAAGGGCTTCTTTGGATCACATTGAGGCCTACGCTGATAAAGGAAATTTCATCCGTTCAAAACGTGAAAGAAGCTTTCTGAGAAACTTCTTTCTGATCTGTGAGTTCATCTCACAGAGTTACAACCTCTGCCTTAAGAAGCAGTTTGCTAACACTTTTTTGGTGGAATCTGCAAAGTGATATTTGGGAGCCTATTGAGGCCAATGGTGATAAAGGAATTATCCTCACATAATAACTAAGGAGAAGCTTTCTGAGAAACTGCATTGCCATGTGTGAATGCAACTCACAGAGTTACACGTTTCTCTTCAGTGATCAGTTTGTTAGCACAGTTTTCTGGAAATCTGCAATTAGATACTTCATAGCGCAATGAACATTACAGTGACAAAGGAAATTTCCACAGATGAAAACTAGAAAGAAGCTTTCTTAGAAACTTCTTGGTGATGTGTGAATTCATCTCACAGAGTTACACTTATGTTTCGTGGAGCAGTCCATTAACACTGTCTTTGGGGAAACTGAGAAGGGCTTCTTTGGATCACATTGAGGCCTACGCTGATAAAGGAAATTTCATCCGTTCAAAACGTGAAAGAAGCTTTCTGAGAAACTTCTTTCTGATCTGTGAGTTCATCTCACAGAGTTACAACCTCTGCCTTAAGAAGCAGTTTGCTAACACTTTTTTGGTGGAATCTGCAAAGTGATATTTGGGAGCCTATTGAGGCCCATGGTGATAAAGGAATTATCCTCACATAATAACTAAGGAGAAGCTTTCTGAGAAACTGCATTGCCATGTGTGAATGCAACTCACAGAGTTACACGTTTCTCTTCAGTGATCAGTTTGTTAGCACAGTTTTCTGGAAATCTGCAATTAGATACTTCATAGCGCAATGAACATTACAGTGACAAAGGAAATTTCCACAGATGAAAACTAGAAAGAAGCTTTCTTAGAAACTTCTTGGTGATGTGTGAATTCATCTCACAGAGTTACACTTATGTTTCGTGGAGCAGTCCATTAACACTGTCTTTGGGGAAACTGAGAAGGGCTTCTTTGGATCACATTGAGGCCTACGCTGATAAAGGAAATTTCATCCGTTCAAAACGTGAAAGAAGCTTTCTGAGAAACTTCTTTCTGATCTGTGAGTTCATCTCACAGAGTTACAACCTCTGCCTTAAGAAGCAGTTTGCTAACACTTTTTTGGTGGAATCTGCAAAGTGATATTTGGGAGCCTATTGAGGCCATGGTGATAAAGGAATTATCCTCACATAATAACTAAAGAGAAGCTTTCTGAGAAACTGCATTGCCATGTGTGAATGCAACTCACAGAGTTACACGTTTCTCTTCAGTGATCAGTTTGTTAGCACAGTTTTCTGGAAATCTGCAATTAGATACTTCATAGCGCAATGAACATTACAGTGACAAAGGAAATTTCCACAGATGAAAACTAGAAAGAAGCTTTCTTAGAAACTTCTTGGTGATGTGTGAATTCATCTCACAGAGTTACACTTATGTTTCGTGGAGCAGTCCATTAACACTGTCTTTGGGGAAACTGAGAAGGGCTTCTTTGGATCACATTGAGGCCTACGCTGATAAAGGAAATTTCATCCGTTCAAAACGTGAAAGAAGCTTTCTGAGAAACTTCTTTCTGATCTGTGAGTTCATCTCACAGAGTTACAACCTCTGCCTTAAGAAGCAGTTTGCTAACACTTTTTTGGTGGAATCTGCAAAGTGATATTTGGGAGCCTATTGAGGCCCATGGTGATAAAGGAATTATCCTCACATAATAACTAAGGAGAAGCTTTCTGAGAAACTGCATTGCCATGTGTGAATGCAACTCACAGAGTTACACGTTTCTCTTCAGTGATCAGTTTGTTAGCACAGTTTTCTGGAAATCTGCAATTAGATACTTCATAGCGCAATGAACATTACAGTGACAAAGGAAATTTCCACAGATGAAAACTAGAAAGAAGCTTTCTTAGAAACTTCTTGGTGATGTGTGAATTCATCTCACAGAGTTACACTTATGTTTCGTGGAGCAGTCCATTAACACTGTCTTTGGGGAAACTGAGAAGGGCTTCTTTGGATCACATTGAGGCCTACGCTGATAAAGGAAATTTCATCCGTTCAAAACGTGAAAGAAGCTTTCTGAGAAACTTCTTTCTGATCTGTGAGTTCATCTCACAGAGTTACAACCTCTGCCTTAAGAAGCAGTTTGCTAACACTTTTTTGGTGGAATCTGCAAAGTGATATTTGGGAGCCTATTGAGGCCCATGGTGATAAAGGAATTATCCTCACATAATAACTAAGGAGAAGCTTTCTGAGAAACTGCATTGCCATGTGTGAATGCAACTCACAGAGTTACACGTTTCTCTTCAGTGATCAGTTTGTTAGCACAGTTTTCTGGAAATCTGCAATTAGATACTTCATAGCGCAATGAACATTACAGTGACAAAGGAAATTTCCACAGATGAAAACTAGAAAGAAGCTTTCTTAGAAACTTCTTGGTGATGTGTGAATTCATCTCACAGAGTTACACTTATGTTTCGTGGAGCAGTCCATTAACACTGTCTTTGGGGAAACTGAGAAGGGCTTCTTTGGATCACATTGAGGCCTACGCTGATAAAGGAAATTTCATCCGTTCAAAACGTGAAAGAAGCTTTCTGAGAAACTTCTTTCTGATCTGTGAGTTCATCTCACAGAGTTACAACCTCTGCCTTAAGAAGCAGTTTGCTAACACTTTTTTGGTGGAATCTGCAAAGTGATATTTGGGAGCCTATTGAGGCCATGGTGATAAAGGAATTATCCTCACATAATAACTAAGGAGAAGCTTTCTGAGAAACTGCATTGCCATGTGTGAATGCAACTCACAGAGTTACACGTTTCTCTTCAGTGATCAGTTTGTTAGCACAGTTTTCTGGAAATCTGCAATTAGATACTTCATAGCGCAATGAACATTACAGTGACAAAGGAAATTTCCACAGATGAAAACTAGAAAGAAGCTTTCTTAGAAACTTCTTGGTGATGTGTGAATTCATCTCACAGAGTTACACTTATGTTTCGTGGAGCAGTCCATTAACACTGTCTTTGGGGAAACTGAGAAGGGCTTCTTTGGATCACATTGAGGCCTACGCTGATAAAGGAAATTTCATCCGTTCAAAACGTGAAAGAAGCTTTCTGAGAAACTTCTTTCTGATCTGTGAGTTCATCTCACAGAGTTACAACCTCTGCCTTAAGAAGCAGTTTGCTAACACTTTTTTGGTGGAATCTGCAAAGTGATATTTGGGAGCCTATTGAGGCCCATGGTGATAAAGGAATTATCCTCACATAATAACTAAGGAGAAGCTTTCTGAGAAACTGCATTGCCATGTGTGAATGCAACTCACAGAGTTACACGTTTCTCTTCAGTGATCAGTTTGTTAGCACAGTTTTCTGGAAATCTGCAATTAGATACTTCATAGCGCAATGAACATTACAGTGACAAAGGAAATTTCCACAGATGAAAACTAGAAAGAAGCTTTCTTAGAAACTTCTTGGTGATGTGTGAATTCATCTCACAGAGTTACACTTATGTTTCGTGGAGCAGTCCATTAACACTGTCTTTGGGGAAACTGAGAAGGGCTTCTTTGGATCACATTGAGGCCTACGCTGATAAAGGAAATTTCATCCGTTCAAAACGTGAAAGAAGCTTTCTGAGAAACTTCTTTCTGATCTGTGAGTTCATCTCACAGAGTTACAACCTCTGCCTTAAGAAGCAGTTTGCTAACACTTTTTTGGTGGAATCTGCAAAGTGATATTTGGGAGCCTATTGAGGCCCATGGTGATAAAGGAATTATCCTCACATAATAACTAAGGAGAAGCTTTCTGAGAAACTGCATTGCCATGTGTGAATGCAACTCACAGAGTTACACGTTTCTCTTCAGTGATCAGTTTGTTAGCACAGTTTTCTGGAAATCTGCAATTAGATACTTCATAGCGCAATGAACATTACAGTGACAAAGGAAATTTCCACAGATGAAAACTAGAAAGAAGCTTTCTTAGAAACTTCTTGGTGATGTGTGAATTCATCTCACAGAGTTACACTTATGTTTCGTGGAGCAGTCCATTAACACTGTCTTTGGGGAAACTGAGAAGGGCTTCTTTGGATCACATTGAGGCCTACGCTGATAAAGGAAATTTCATCCGTTCAAAACGTGAAAGAAGCTTTCTGAGAAACTTCTTTCTGATCTGTGAGTTCATCTCACAGAGTTACAACCTCTGCCTTAAGAAGCAGTTTGCTAACACTTTTTTGGTGGAATCTGCAAAGTGATATTTGGGAGCCTATTGAGGCCCATGGTGATAAAGGAATTATCCTCACATAATAACTAAGGAGAAGCTTTCTGAGAAACTGCATTGCCATGTGTGAATGCAACTCACAGAGTTACACGTTTCTCTTCAGTGATCAGTTTGTTAGCACAGTTTTCTGGAAATCTGCAATTAGATACTTCATAGCGCAATGAACATTACAGTGACAAAGGAAATTTCCACAGATGAAAACTAGAAAGAAGCTTTCTTAGAAACTTCTTGGTGATGTGTGAATTCATCTCACAGAGTTACACTTATGTTTCGTGGAGCAGTCCATTAACACTGTCTTTGGGGAAACTGAGAAGGGCTTCTTTGGATCACATTGAGGCCTACGCTGATAAAGGAAATTTCATCCGTTCAAAACGTGAAAGAAGCTTTCTGAGAAACTTCTTTCTGATCTGTGAGTTCATCTCACAGAGTTACAACCTCTGCCTTAAGAAGCAGTTTGCTAACACTTTTTGGTGGAATCTGCAAAGTGATATTTGGGAGCCTATTGAGGCCCATGGTGATAAAGGAATTATCCTCACATAATAACTAAGGAGAAGCTTTCTGAGAAACTGCATTGCCATGTGTGAATGCAACTCACAGAGTTACACGTTTCTCTTCAGTGATCAGTTTGTTAGCACAGTTTTCTGGAAATCTGCAATTAGATACTTCATAGCGCAATGAACATTACAGTGACAAAGGAAATTTCCACAGATGAAAACTAGAAAGAAGCTTTCTTAGAAACTTCTTGGTGATGTGTGAATTCATCTCACAGAGTTACACTTATGTTTCGTGGAGCAGTCCATTAACACTGTCTTTGGGGAAACTGAGAAGGGCTTCTTTGGATCACATTGAGGCCTACGCTGATAAAGGAAATTTCATCCGTTCAAAACGTGAAAGAAGCTTTCTGAGAAACTTCTTTCTGATCTGTGAGTTCATCTCACAGAGTTACAACCTCTGCCTTAAGAAGCAGTTTGCTAACACTTTTTTGGTGGAATCTGCAAAGTGATATTTGGGAGCCTATTGAGGCCCATGGTGATAAAGGAATTATCCTCACATAATAACTAAAGAGAAGCTTTCTGAGAAACTGCATTGCCATGTGTGAATGCAACTCACAGAGTTACACGTTTCTCTTCAGTGATCAGTTTGTTAGCACAGTTTTCTGGAAATCTGCAATTAGATACTTCATAGCGCAATGAACATTACAGTGACAAAGGAAATTTCCACAGATGAAAACTAGAAAGAAGCTTTCTTAGAAACTTCTTGGTGATGTGTGAATTCATCTCACAGAGTTACACTTATGTTTCGTGGAGCAGTCCATTAACACTGTCTTTGGGGAAACTGAGAAGGGCTTCTTTGGATCACATTGAGGCCTACGCTGATAAAGGAAATTTCATCCGTTCAAAACGTGAAAGAAGCTTTCTGAGAAACTTCTTTCTGATCTGTGAGTTCATCTCACAGAGTTACAACCTCTGCCTTAAGAAGCAGTTTGCTAACACTTTTTTGGTGGAATCTGCAAAGTGATATTTGGGAGCCTATTGAGGCCAATGGTGATAAAGGAATTATCCTCACATAATAACTAAGGAGAAGCTTTCTGAGAAACTGCATTGCCATGTGTGAATGCAACTCACAGAGTTACACGTTTCTCTTCAGTGATCAGTTTGTTAGCACAGTTTTCTGGAAATCTGCAATTAGATACTTCATAGCGCAATGAACATTACAGTGACAAAGGAAATTTCCACAGATGAAAACTAGAAAGAAGCTTTCTTAGAAACTTCTTGGTGATGTGTGAATTCATCTCACAGAGTTACACTTATGTTTCGTGGAGCAGTCCATTAACACTGTCTTTGGGGAAACTGAGAAGGGCTTCTTTGGATCACATTGAGGCCTACGCTGATAAAGGAAATTTCATCCGTTCAAAACGTGAAAGAAGCTTTCTGAGAAACTTCTTTCTGATCTGTGAGTTCATCTCACAGAGTTACAACCTCTGCCTTAAGAAGCAGTTTGCTAACACTTTTTTGGTGGAATCTGCAAAGTGATATTTGGGAGCCTATTGAGGCCAATGGTGATAAAGGAATTATCCTCACATAATAACTAAGGAGAAGCTTTCTGAGAAACTGCATTGCCATGTGTGAATGCAACTCACAGAGTTACACGTTTCTCTTCAGTGATCAGTTTGTTAGCACAGTTTTCTGGAAATCTGCAATTAGATACTTCATAGCGCAATGAACATTACAGTGACAAAGGAAATTTCCACAGATGAAAACTAGAAAGAAGCTTTCTTAGAAACTTCTTGGTGATGTGTGAATTCATCTCACAGAGTTACACTTATGTTTCGTGGAGCAGTCCATTAACACTGTCTTTGGGGAAACTGAGAAGGGCTTCTTTGGATCACATTGAGGCCTACGCTGATAAAGGAAATTTCATCCGTTCAAAACGTGAAAGAAGCTTTCTGAGAAACTTCTTTCTGATCTGTGAGTTCATCTCACAGAGTTACAACCTCTGCCTTAAGAAGCAGTTTGCTAACACTTTTTTGGTGGAATCTGCAAAGTGATATTTGGGAGCCTATTGAGGCCATGGTGATAAAGGAATTATCCTCACATAATAACTAAGGAGAAGCTTTCTGAGAAACTGCATTGCCATGTGTGAATGCAACTCACAGAGTTACACGTTTCTCTTCAGTGATCAGTTTGTTAGCACAGTTTTCTGGAAATCTGCAATTAGATACTTCATAGCGCAATGAACATTACAGTGACAAAGGAAATTTCCACAGATGAAAACTAGAAAGAAGCTTTCTTAGAAACTTCTTGGTGATGTGTGAATTCATCTCACAGAGTTACACTTATGTTTCGTGGAGCAGTCCATTAACACTGTCTTTGGGGAAACTGAGAAGGGCTTCTTTGGATCACATTGAGGCCTACGCTGATAAAGGAAATTTCATCCGTTCAAAACGTGAAAGAAGCTTTCTGAGAAACTTCTTTCTGATCTGTGAGTTCATCTCACAGAGTTACAACCTCTGCCTTAAGAAGCAGTTTGCTAACACTTTTTTGGTGGAATCTGCAAAGTGATATTTGGGAGCCTATTGAGGCCCATGGTGATAAAGGAATTATCCTCACATAATAACTAAGGAGAAGCTTTCTGAGAAACTGCATTGCCATGTGTGAATGCAACTCACAGAGTTACACGTTTCTCTTCAGTGATCAGTTTGTTAGCACAGTTTTCTGGAAATCTGCAATTAGATACTTCATAGCGCAATGAACATTACAGTGACAAAGGAAATTTCCACAGATGAAAACTAGAAAGAAGCTTTCTTAGAAACTTCTTGGTGATGTGTGAATTCATCTCACAGAGTTACACTTATGTTTCGTGGAGCAGTCCATTAACACTGTCTTTGGGGAAACTGAGAAGGGCTTCTTTGGATCACATTGAGGCCTACGCTGATAAAGGAAATTTCATCCGTTCAAAACGTGAAAGAAGCTTTCTGAGAAACTTCTTTCTGATCTGTGAGTTCATCTCACAGAGTTACAACCTCTGCCTTAAGAAGCAGTTTGCTAACACTTTTTTGGTGGAATCTGCAAAGTGATATTTGGGAGCCTATTGAGGCCCATGGTGATAAAGGAATTATCCTCACATAATAACTAAGGAGAAGCTTTCTGAGAAACTGCATTGCCATGTGTGAATGCAACTCACAGAGTTACACGTTTCTCTTCAGTGATCAGTTTGTTAGCACAGTTTTCTGGAAATCTGCAATTAGATACTTCATAGCGCAATGAACATTACAGTGACAAAGGAAATTTCCACAGATGAAAACTAGAAAGAAGCTTTCTTAGAAACTTCTTGGTGATGTGTGAATTCATCTCACAGAGTTACACTTATGTTTCGTGGAGCAGTCCATTAACACTGTCTTTGGGGAAACTGAGAAGGGCTTCTTTGGATCACATTGAGGCCTACGCTGATAAAGGAAATTTCATCCGTTCAAAACGTGAAAGAAGCTTTCTGAGAAACTTCTTTCTGATCTGTGAGTTCATCTCACAGAGTTACAACCTCGGCCGCAAGAAGCAGTTTGCTAACACTCTTTTCTTGGAATCTGCAAAGTGATATTTGGGAGCCTATTGGGGCCCATGGTGATAAAGGAATTATCCTCACATAATAACTAAAGAGAAGCTTTGTGAGAAACTGCATTGCCATGTGTGAATGCAACTCACAGAGTTACGCCAGTGTTTTTTGGGGCCGTTTCTTAGGACTGTTTCCGTGGATTCCGAGAAGTGATATTTCAGATAGCTTTGAAGAATAGAAGGAGAAAACTAATATACTCCAAGAGAAAGCGGAACCAAACTTTCTGCGAAACTGCTTTGTGATATGTGAATTCATTTCACAGTGTTCTATCACCCTTTCTCGGGGCAGTTTCCTAGCACTCATTTTGAGGAATCTCAGATGTGATGTCTTGGATATCGTTGAATCGCATGCTGAATAAGGAACTATCCTCAGAGAAAGCTGCAGAGAAGCCTTCTCAGAAACTTCTTCGTTGTGGGTGAATTCAGCCCACAGATGTCCATCATTGTTTCCACTGAGAAACTTGCTAGCAGAGTTTTCGCAGAATCTGCAATAGGACACACGGTGGCGCTCCAAGACCACAAATACCCTCGTCTTACTAAAGTGGGAAGCTTTCTGAGAAACCGCTTTGTGATGTGTGAATTCAACTCACTAAGTTGCAGCTGTATTTCGTGGGGCCGTGGCCTAGCCCTATTTGTGTGGAATCTGAGAACAGATATTCCCGATCCCTTTGAAAACAATGGGGCCAATGGAAACATCTTCCAATAAAAATGAGAAAGAAGCTTTCTGAGAAACTTCTTTCTGATCTGTGAGTTCATCTCACAGAGTTACCACCTCTGCCCAAAGAAGCAGATGGCTAACACTCTGTTCGTGTAATCTGCAAAATGATATTTGGGAGCCTATTGGGGCCCATGGTGATAAAGGAATTATCCTCACATAATAACTAAAGAGAAGCTTTCTGAGAAACTGCATTGCCATGTGTGAATGCAACTCACAGAGTTACACGTTTCTCTTCAGTGATCAGTTTGTTAGCACAGTTTTCTGGAAATCTGCAATTAGATACTTCATAGCGCAATGAACATTACAGTGACAAAGGAAATTTCCACAGATGAAAACTAGAAAGAAGCTTTCTTAGAAACTTCTTGGTGATGTGTGAATTCATCTCACAGAGTTACACTTATGTTTCGTGGAGCAGTCCATTAACACTGTCTTTGGGGAAACTGAGAAGGGCTTCTTTGGATCACATTGAGGCCTACGCTGATAAAGGAAATTTCATCCGTTCAAAACGTGAAAGAAGCTTTCTGAGAAACTTCTTTCTGATCTGTGAGTTCATCTCACAGAGTTACAACCTCTGCCTTAAGAAGCAGTTTGCTAACACTTTTTTGGTGGAATCTGCAAAGTGATATTTGGGAGCCTATTGAGGCCCATGGTGATAAAGGAATTATCCTCACATAATAACTAAGGAGAAGCTTTCTGAGAAACTGCATTGCCATGTGTGAATGCAACTCACAGAGTTACACGTTTCTCTTCAGTGATCAGTTTGTTAGCACAGTTTTCTGGAAATCTGCAATTAGATACTTCATAGCGCAATGAACATTACAGTGACAAAGGAAATTTCCACAGATGAAAACTAGAAAGAAGCTTTCTTAGAAACTTCTTGGTGATGTGTGAATTCATCTCACAGAGTTACACTTATGTTTCGTGGAGCAGTCCATTAACACTGTCTTTGGGGAAACTGAGAAGGGCTTCTTTGGATCACATTGAGGCCTACGCTGATAAAGGAAATTTCATCCGTTCAAAACGTGAAAGAAGCTTTCTGAGAAACTTCTTTCTGATCTGTGAGTTCATCTCACAGAGTTACAACCTCTGCCTTAAGAAGCAGTTTGCTAACACTTTTTTGTGGAATCTGCAAAGTGATATTTGGGAGCCTATTGAGGCCCATGGTGATAAAGGAATTATCCTCACATAATAACTAAAGAAAGCTTTGTGAGAAACTGCATTGCCATGTGTGAATGCAACTCACAGAGTTACGCCAGTGTTTTTTGGGGCCGTTTCTTAGGACTGTTTCCGTGGATTCCGAGAAGTGATATTTCAGATAGCTTTGAAGAATAGAAGGAGAAAACTAATATACTCCAAGAGAAAGCGGAACCAAGCTTTCTGCGAAACTGCTTTGTGATATGTGAATTCATTTCACATGTTCTATCACCCTTTCTCGGGGCAGTTTTCCTAGCACTCATTTTGAGGAATCTCAGATGTGATGTCTTGGATATCGTTGAATCGCATGCTGAATAAGGAACTATCCTCAGAGAAAGCTGCAGAGAAGCCTTCTCAGAAACTTCTTTGTTGTGGGTGAATTCAGCCCACAGATGTCCATCATTGTTTCCACTGAGAAACTTGCTAGCAGAGTTTTCGCAGAATCTGCAATAGGACACACGTGGCGCTCCAAGACCACAAATACCTCGTCTTACTAAAGTGGGAAGCTTTCTGAGAAACCGCTTTGTGATGTGTGAATTCAACTCACTAAGTTGCAGCTGTATTCGTGGGGCCGTGGCCTAGCCCTATTTGTGTGGAATCTGAGAACAGATATTCCCGATCCCTTTGAAAACAATGGGGCCAATGGAAACATCTTCCAATAAAAATGAGAAAGAAGCTTTCTGAGAAACTTCTTTCTGATCTGTGAGTTCATCTCACAGTGTTACCACCTCTGCCCAAAGAAGCAGATGGCTAACACTCTGTTCGTGTAATCTGCAAAATGATATTTGGGAGCCTATTGGGGCCCATGGTGATAAAGGAATTATCCTCACATAATAACTAAAGAGAAGCTTTCTGAGAAACTGCATTGCCATGTGTGAATGCAACTCACAGAGTTATACGTTTCTCTTCAGTGATCAGTTTGTTAGCACAGTTTTCTGGAAATCTGCAATTAGATACTTCACAGCGCAATGAACATTACAGTGACAAAGGAAATTTCCACAGATGAAAACTAGAAAGAAGCTTTCTTAGAAACTTCTTGGTGATGTGTGAATTCATCTCACAGAGTTACACTTATGTTTCGTGGAGCAGTCCATTAACACTGTCTTTGGGGAAACTGAGAAGGGCTTCTTTGGATCACATTGAGGCCTACGCTGATAAAGGAAATTTCATCCGTTCAAAACGTGAAAGAAGCTTTCTGAGAAACTTCTTTCTGATCTGTGAGTTCATCTCACAGAGTTACAACCTCTGCCTTAAGAAGCAGTTTGCTAACACTTTTTTGGTGGAATCTGCAAAGTGATATTTGGGAGCCTATTGAGGCCCATGGTGATAAAGGAATTATCCTCACATAATAACTAAGGAGAAGCTTTCTGAGAAACTGCATTGCCATGTGTGAATGCAACTCACAGAGTTACACGTTTCTCTTCAGTGATCAGTTTGTTAGCACAGTTTTCTGGAAATCTGCAATTAGATACTTCATAGCGCAATGAACATTACAGTGACAAAGGAAATTTCCACAGATGAAAACTAGAAAGAAGCTTTCTTAGAAACTTCTTGGTGATGTGTGAATTCATCTCACAGAGTTACACTTATGTTTCGTGGAGCAGTCCATTAACACTGTCTTTGGGGAAACTGAGAAGGGCTTCTTTGGATCACATTGAGGCCTACGCTGATAAAGGAAATTTCATCCGTTCAAAACGTGAAAGAAGCTTTCTGAGAAACTTCTTTCTGATCTGTGAGTTCATCTCACAGAGTTACAACCTCTGCCTTAAGAAGCAGTTTGCTAACACTTTTTTGGTGGAATCTGCAAAGTGATATTTGGGAGCCTATTGAGGCCATGGTGATAAAGGAATTATCCTCACATAATAACTAAGGAGAAGCTTTCTGAGAAACTGCATTGCCATGTGTGAATGCAACTCACAGAGTTACACGTTTCTCTTCAGTGATCAGTTTGTTAGCACAGTTTTCTGGAAATCTGCAATTAGATACTTCATAGCGCAATGAACATTACAGTGACAAAGGAAATTTCCACAGATGAAAACTAGAAAGAAGCTTTCTTAGAAACTTCTTGGTGATGTGTGAATTCATCTCACAGAGTTACACTTATGTTTCGTGGAGCAGTCCATTAACACTGTCTTTGGGGAAACTGAGAAGGGCTTCTTTGGATCACATTGAGGCCTACGCTGATAAAGGAAATTTCATCCGTTCAAAACGTGAAAGAAGCTTTCTGAGAAACTTCTTTCTGATCTGTGAGTTCATCTCACAGAGTTACAACCTCTGCCTTAAGAAGCAGTTTGCTAACACTTTTTTGGTGGAATCTGCAAAGTGATATTTGGGAGCCTATTGAGGCCCATGGTGATAAAGGAATTATCCTCACATAATAACTAAGGAGAAGCTTTCTGAGAAACTGCATTGCCATGTGTGAATGCAACTCACAGAGTTACACGTTTCTCTTCAGTGATCAGTTTGTTAGCACAGTTTTCTGGAAATCTGCAATTAGATACTTCATAGCGCAATGAACATTACAGTGACAAAGGAAATTTCCACAGATGAAAACTAGAAAGAAGCTTTCTTAGAAACTTCTTGGTGATGTGTGAATTCATCTCACAGAGTTACACTTATGTTTCGTGGAGCAGTCCATTAACACTGTCTTTGGGGAAACTGAGAAGGGCTTCTTTGGATCACATTGAGGCCTACGCTGATAAAGGAAATTTCATCCGTTCAAAACGTGAAAGAAGCTTTCTGAGAAACTTCTTTCTGATCTGTGAGTTCATCTCACAGAGTTACAACCTCTGCCTTAAGAAGCAGTTTGCTAACACTTTTTTGGTGGAATCTGCAAAGTGATATTTGGGAGCCTATTGAGGCCCATGGTGATAAAGGAATTATCCTCACATAATAACTAAGAGAAGCTTTCTGAGAAACTGCATTGCCATGTGTGAATGCAACTCACAGAGTTACACGTTTCTCTTCAGTGATCAGTTTGTTAGCACAGTTTTCTGGAAATCTGCAATTAGATACTTCATAGCGCAATGAACATTACAGTGACAAAGGAAATTTCCACAGATGAAAACTAGAAAGAAGCTTTCTTAGAAACTTCTTGGTGATGTGTGAATTCATCTCACAGAGTTACACTTATGTTTCGTGGAGCAGTCCATTAACACTGTCTTTGGGGAAACTGAGAAGGGCTTCTTTGGATCACATTGAGGCCTACGCTGATAAAGGAAATTTCATCCGTTCAAAACGTGAAAGAAGCTTTCTGAGAAACTTCTTTCTGATCTGTGAGTTCATCTCACAGAGTTACAACCTCTGCCTTAAGAAGCAGTTTGCTAACACTTTTTTGGTGGAATCTGCAAAGTGATATTTGGGAGCCTATTGAGGCCCATGGTGATAAAGGAATTATCCTCACATAATAACTAAGAGAAGCTTTCTGAGAAACTGCATTGCCATGTGTGAATGCAACTCACAGAGTTACACGTTTCTCTTCAGTGATCAGTTTGTTAGCACAGTTTTCTGGAAATCTGCAATTAGATACTTCATAGCGCAATGAACATTACAGTGACAAAGGAAATTTCCACAGATGAAAACTAGAAAGAAGCTTTCTTAGAAACTTCTTGGTGATGTGTGAATTCATCTCACAGAGTTACACTTATGTTTCGTGGAGCAGTCCATTAACACTGTCTTTGGGGAAACTGAGAAGGGCTTCTTTGGATCACATTGAGGCCTACGCTGATAAAGGAAATTTCATCCGTTCAAAACGTGAAAGAAGCTTTCTGAGAAACTTCTTTCTGATCTGTGAGTTCATCTCACAGAGTTACAACCTCTGCCTTAAGAAGCAGTTTGCTAACACTTTTTGGTGGAATCTGCAAAGTGATATTTGGGAGCCTATTGAGGCCCATGGTGATAAAGGAATTATCCTCACATAATAACTAAGAGAAGCTTTCTGAGAAACTGCATTGCCATGTGTGAATGCAACTCACAGAGTTACACGTTTCTCTTCAGTGATCAGTTTGTTAGCACAGTTTTCTGGAAATCTGCAATTAGATACTTCATAGCGCAATGAACATTACAGTGACAAAGGAAATTTCCACAGATGAAAACTAGAAAGAAGCTTTCTTAGAAACTTCTTGGTGATGTGTGAATTCATCTCACAGAGTTACACTTATGTTTCGTGGAGCAGTCCATTAACACTGTCTTTGGGGAAACTGAGAAGGGCTTCTTTGGATCACATTGAGGCCTACGCTGATAAAGGAAATTTCATCCGTTCAAAACGTGAAAGAAGCTTTCTGAGAAACTTCTTTCTGATCTGTGAGTTCATCTCACAGAGTTACAACCTCTGCCTTAAGAAGCAGTTTGCTAACACTTTTTTGGTGGAATCTGCAAAGTGATATTTGGGAGCCTATTGAGGCCCATGGTGATAAAGGAATTATCCTCACATAATAACTAAGGAGAAGCTTTCTGAGAAACTGCATTGCCATGTGTGAATGCAACTCACAGAGTTACACGTTTCTCTTCAGTGATCAGTTTGTTAGCACAGTTTTCTGGAAATCTGCAATTAGATACTTCATAGCGCAATGAACATTACAGTGACAAAGGAAATTTCCACAGATGAAAACTAGAAAGAAGCTTTCTTAGAAACTTCTTGGTGATGTGTGAATTCATCTCACAGAGTTACACTTATGTTTCGTGGAGCAGTCCATTAACACTGTCTTTGGGGAAACTGAGAAGGGCTTCTTTGGATCACATTGAGGCCTACGCTGATAAAGGAAATTTCATCCGTTCAAAACGTGAAAGAAGCTTTCTGAGAAACTTCTTTCTGATCTGTGAGTTCATCTCACAGAGTTACAACCTCTGCCTTAAGAAGCAGTTTGCTAACACTTTTTTGGTGGAATCTGCAAAGTGATATTTGGGAGCCTATTGAGGCCCATGGTGATAAAGGAATTATCCTCACATAATAACTAAGGAGAAGCTTTCTGAGAAACTGCATTGCCATGTGTGAATGCAACTCACAGAGTTACACGTTTCTCTTCAGTGATCAGTTTGTTAGCACAGTTTTCTGGAAATCTGCAATTAGATACTTCATAGCGCAATGAACATTACAGTGACAAAGGAAATTTCCACAGATGAAAACTAGAAAGAAGCTTTCTTAGAAACTTCTTGGTGATGTGTGAATTCATCTCACAGAGTTACACTTATGTTTCGTGGAGCAGTCCATTAACACTGTCTTTGGGGAAACTGAGAAGGGCTTCTTTGGATCACATTGAGGCCTACGCTGATAAAGGAAATTTCATCCGTTCAAAACGTGAAAGAAGCTTTCTGAGAAACTTCTTTCTGATCTGTGAGTTCATCTCACAGAGTTACAACCTCTGCCTTAAGAAGCAGTTTGCTAACACTTTTTTGGTGGAATCTGCAAAGTGATATTTGGGAGCCTATTGAGGCCATGGTGATAAAGGAATTATCCTCACATAATAACTAAGGAGAAGCTTTCTGAGAAACTGCATTGCCATGTGTGAATGCAACTCACAGAGTTACACGTTTCTCTTCAGTGATCAGTTTGTTAGCACAGTTTTCTGGAAATCTGCAATTAGATACTTCATAGCGCAATGAACATTACAGTGACAAAGGAAATTTCCACAGATGAAAACTAGAAAGAAGCTTTCTTAGAAACTTCTTGGTGATGTGTGAATTCATCTCACAGAGTTACACTTATGTTTCGTGGAGCAGTCCATTAACACTGTCTTTGGGGAAACTGAGAAGGGCTTCTTTGGATCACATTGAGGCCTACGCTGATAAAGGAAATTTCATCCGTTCAAAACGTGAAAGAAGCTTTCTGAGAAACTTCTTTCTGATCTGTGAGTTCATCTCACAGAGTTACAACCTCTGCCTTAAGAAGCAGTTTGCTAACACTTTTTTGGTGGAATCTGCAAAGTGATATTTGGGAGCCTATTGAGGCCCATGGTGATAAAGGAATTATCCTCACATAATAACTAAGGAGAAGCTTTCTGAGAAACTGCATTGCCATGTGTGAATGCAACTCACAGAGTTACACGTTTCTCTTCAGTGATCAGTTTGTTAGCACAGTTTTCTGGAAATCTGCAATTAGATACTTCATAGCGCAATGAACATTACAGTGACAAAGGAAATTTCCACAGATGAAAACTAGAAAGAAGCTTTCTTAGAAACTTCTTGGTGATGTGTGAATTCATCTCACAGAGTTACACTTATGTTTCGTGGAGCAGTCCATTAACACTGTCTTTGGGGAAACTGAGAAGGGCTTCTTTGGATCACATTGAGGCCTACGCTGATAAAGGAAATTTCATCCGTTCAAAACGTGAAAGAAGCTTTCTGAGAAACTTCTTTCTGATCTGTGAGTTCATCTCACAGAGTTACAACCTCTGCCTTAAGAAGCAGTTTGCTAACACTTTTTTGGTGGAATCTGCAAAGTGATATTTGGGAGCCTATTGAGGCCCATGGTGATAAAGGAATTATCCTCACATAATAACTAAGAGAAGCTTTCTGAGAAACTGCATTGCCATGTGTGAATGCAACTCACAGAGTTACACGTTTCTCTTCAGTGATCAGTTTGTTAGCACAGTTTTCTGGAAATCTGCAATTAGATACTTCATAGCGCAATGAACATTACAGTGACAAAGGAAATTTCCACAGATGAAAACTAGAAAGAAGCTTTCTTAGAAACTTCTTGGTGATGTGTGAATTCATCTCACAGAGTTACACTTATGTTTCGTGGAGCAGTCCATTAACACTGTCTTTGGGGAAACTGAGAAGGGCTTCTTTGGATCACATTGAGGCCTACGCTGATAAAGGAAATTTCATCCGTTCAAAACGTGAAAGAAGCTTTCTGAGAAACTTCTTTCTGATCTGTGAGTTCATCTCACAGAGTTACAACCTCTGCCTTAAGAAGCAGTTTGCTAACACTTTTTTGGTGGAATCTGCAAAGTGATATTTGGGAGCCTATTGAGGCCCATGGTGATAAAGGAATTATCCTCACATAATAACTAAGGAGAAGCTTTCTGAGAAACTGCATTGCCATGTGTGAATGCAACTCACAGAGTTACACGTTTCTCTTCAGTGATCAGTTTGTTAGCACAGTTTTCTGGAAATCTGCAATTAGATACTTCATAGCGCAATGAACATTACAGTGACAAAGGAAATTTCCACAGATGAAAACTAGAAAGAAGCTTTCTTAGAAACTTCTTGGTGATGTGTGAATTCATCTCACAGAGTTACACTTATGTTTCGTGGAGCAGTCCATTAACACTGTCTTTGGGGAAACTGAGAAGGGCTTCTTTGGATCACATTGAGGCCTACGCTGATAAAGGAAATTTCATCCGTTCAAAACGTGAAAGAAGCTTTCTGAGAAACTTCTTTCTGATCTGTGAGTTCATCTCACAGAGTTACAACCTCTGCCTTAAGAAGCAGTTTGCTAACACTTTTTTGGTGGAATCTGCAAAGTGATATTTGGGAGCCTATTGAGGCCATGGTGATAAAGGAATTATCCTCACATAATAACTAAGAGAAGCTTTCTGAGAAACTGCATTGCCATGTGTGAATGCAACTCACAGAGTTACACGTTTCTCTTCAGTGATCAGTTTGTTAGCACAGTTTTCTGGAAATCTGCAATTAGATACTTCATAGCGCAATGAACATTACAGTGACAAAGGAAATTTCCACAGATGAAAACTAGAAAGAAGCTTTCTTAGAAACTTCTTGGTGATGTGTGAATTCATCTCACAGAGTTACACTTATGTTTCGTGGAGCAGTCCATTAACACTGTCTTTGGGGAAACTGAGAAGGGCTTCTTTGGATCACATTGAGGCCTACGCTGATAAAGGAAATTTCATCCGTTCAAAACGTGAAAGAAGCTTTCTGAGAAACTTCTTTCTGATCTGTGAGTTCATCTCACAGAGTTACAACCTCTGCCTTAAGAAGCAGTTTGCTAACACTTTTTTGGTGGAATCTGCAAAGTGATATTTGGGAGCCTATTGAGGCCATGGTGATAAAGGAATTATCCTCACATAATAACTAAAGAGAAGCTTTCTGAGAAACTGCATTGCCATGTGTGAATGCAACTCACAGAGTTACACGTTTCTCTTCAGTGATCAGTTTGTTAGCACAGTTTTCTGGAAATCTGCAATTAGATACTTCATAGCGCAATGAACATTACAGTGACAAAGGAAATTTCCACAGATGAAAACTAGAAAGAAGCTTTCTTAGAAACTTCTTGGTGATGTGTGAATTCATCTCACAGAGTTACACTTATGTTTCGTGGAGCAGTCCATTAACACTGTCTTTGGGGAAACTGAGAAGGGCTTCTTTGGATCACATTGAGGCCTACGCTGATAAAGGAAATTTCATCCGTTCAAAACGTGAAAGAAGCTTTCTGAGAAACTTCTTTCTGATCTGTGAGTTCATCTCACAGAGTTACAACCTCTGCCTTAAGAAGCAGTTTGCTAACACTTTTTTGGTGGAATCTGCAAAGTGATATTTGGGAGCCTATTGAGGCCCATGGTGATAAAGGAATTATCCTCACATAATAACTAAGGAGAAGCTTTCTGAGAAACTGCATTGCCATGTGTGAATGCAACTCACAGAGTTACACGTTTCTCTTCAGTGATCAGTTTGTTAGCACAGTTTTCTGGAAATCTGCAATTAGATACTTCATAGCGCAATGAACATTACAGTGACAAAGGAAATTTCCACAGATGAAAACTAGAAAGAAGCTTTCTTAGAAACTTCTTGGTGATGTGTGAATTCATCTCACAGAGTTACACTTATGTTTCGTGGAGCAGTCCATTAACACTGTCTTTGGGGAAACTGAGAAGGGCTTCTTTGGATCACATTGAGGCCTACGCTGATAAAGGAAATTTCATCCGTTCAAAACGTGAAAGAAGCTTTCTGAGAAACTTCTTTCTGATCTGTGAGTTCATCTCACAGAGTTACAACCTCTGCCTTAAGAAGCAGTTTGCTAACACTTTTTTGGTGGAATCTGCAAAGTGATATTTGGGAGCCTATTGAGGCCCATGGTGATAAAGGAATTATCCTCACATAATAACTAAGAGAAGCTTTCTGAGAAACTGCATTGCCATGTGTGAATGCAACTCACAGAGTTACACGTTTCTCTTCAGTGATCAGTTTGTTAGCACAGTTTTCTGGAAATCTGCAATTAGATACTTCATAGCGCAATGAACATTACAGTGACAAAGGAAATTTCCACAGATGAAAACTAGAAAGAAGCTTTCTTAGAAACTTCTTGGTGATGTGTGAATTCATCTCACAGAGTTACACTTATGTTTCGTGGAGCAGTCCATTAACACTGTCTTTGGGGAAACTGAGAAGGGCTTCTTTGGATCACATTGAGGCCTACGCTGATAAAGGAAATTTCATCCGTTCAAAACGTGAAAGAAGCTTTCTGAGAAACTTCTTTCTGATCTGTGAGTTCATCTCACAGAGTTACAACCTCTGCCTTAAGAAGCAGTTTGCTAACACTTTTTTGGTGGAATCTGCAAAGTGATATTTGGGAGCCTATTGAGGCCCATGGTGATAAAGGAATTATCCTCACATAATAACTAAGGAGAAGCTTTCTGAGAAACTGCATTGCCATGTGTGAATGCAACTCACAGAGTTACACGTTTCTCTTCAGTGATCAGTTTGTTAGCACAGTTTTCTGGAAATCTGCAATTAGATACTTCATAGCGCAATGAACATTACAGTGACAAAGGAAATTTCCACAGATGAAAACTAGAAAGAAGCTTTCTTAGAAACTTCTTGGTGATGTGTGAATTCATCTCACAGAGTTACACTTATGTTTCGTGGAGCAGTCCATTAACACTGTCTTTGGGGAAACTGAGAAGGGCTTCTTTGGATCACATTGAGGCCTACGCTGATAAAGGAAATTTCATCCGTTCAAAACGTGAAAGAAGCTTTCTGAGAAACTTCTTTCTGATCTGTGAGTTCATCTCACAGAGTTACAACCTCTGCCTTAAGAAGCAGTTTGCTAACACTTTTTTGGTGGAATCTGCAAAGTGATATTTGGGAGCCTATTGAGGCCCATGGTGATAAAGGAATTATCCTCACATAATAACTAAGAGAAGCTTTCTGAGAAACTGCATTGCCATGTGTGAATGCAACTCACAGAGTTACACGTTTCTCTTCAGTGATCAGTTTGTTAGCACAGTTTTCTGGAAATCTGCAATTAGATACTTCATAGCGCAATGAACATTACAGTGACAAAGGAAATTTCCACAGATGAAAACTAGAAAGAAGCTTTCTTAGAAACTTCTTGGTGATGTGTGAATTCATCTCACAGAGTTACACTTATGTTTCGTGGAGCAGTCCATTAACACTGTCTTTGGGGAAACTGAGAAGGGCTTCTTTGGATCACATTGAGGCCTACGCTGATAAAGGAAATTTCATCCGTTCAAAACGTGAAAGAAGCTTTCTGAGAAACTTCTTTCTGATCTGTGAGTTCATCTCACAGAGTTACAACCTCTGCCTTAAGAAGCAGTTTGCTAACACTTTTTTGGTGGAATCTGCAAAGTGATATTTGGGAGCCTATTGAGGCCCATGGTGATAAAGGAATTATCCTCACATAATAACTAAAGAGAAGCTTTCTGAGAAACTGCATTGCCATGTGTGAATGCAACTCACAGAGTTACACGTTTCTCTTCAGTGATCAGTTTGTTAGCACAGTTTTCTGGAAATCTGCAATTAGATACTTCATAGCGCAATGAACATTACAGTGACAAAGGAAATTTCCACAGATGAAAACTAGAAAGAAGCTTTCTTAGAAACTTCTTGGTGATGTGTGAATTCATCTCACAGAGTTACACTTATGTTTCGTGGAGCAGTCCATTAACACTGTCTTTGGGGAAACTGAGAAGGGCTTCTTTGGATCACATTGAGGCCTACGCTGATAAAGGAAATTTCATCCGTTCAAAACGTGAAAGAAGCTTTCTGAGAAACTTCTTTCTGATCTGTGAGTTCATCTCACAGAGTTACAACCTCTGCCTTAAGAAGCAGTTTGCTAACACTTTTTTGGTGGAATCTGCAAAGTGATATTTGGGAGCCTATTGAGGCCCATGGTGATAAAGGAATTATCCTCACATAATAACTAAGAGAAGCTTTCTGAGAAACTGCATTGCCATGTGTGAATGCAACTCACAGAGTTACACGTTTCTCTTCAGTGATCAGTTTGTTAGCACAGTTTTCTGGAAATCTGCAATTAGATACTTCATAGCGCAATGAACATTACAGTGACAAAGGAAATTTCCACAGATGAAAACTAGAAAGAAGCTTTCTTAGAAACTTCTTGGTGATGTGTGAATTCATCTCACAGAGTTACACTTATGTTTCGTGGAGCAGTCCATTAACACTGTCTTTGGGGAAACTGAGAAGGGCTTCTTTGGATCACATTGAGGCCTACGCTGATAAAGGAAATTTCATCCGTTCAAAACGTGAAAGAAGCTTTCTGAGAAACTTCTTTCTGATCTGTGAGTTCATCTCACAGAGTTACAACCTCTGCCTTAAGAAGCAGTTTGCTAACACTTTTTTGGTGGAATCTGCAAAGTGATATTTGGGAGCCTATTGAGGCCCATGGTGATAAAGGAATTATCCTCACATAATAACTAAGAGAAGCTTTCTGAGAAACTGCATTGCCATGTGTGAATGCAACTCACAGAGTTACACGTTTCTCTTCAGTGATCAGTTTGTTAGCACAGTTTTCTGGAAATCTGCAATTAGATACTTCATAGCGCAATGAACATTACAGTGACAAAGGAAATTTCCACAGATGAAAACTAGAAAGAAGCTTTCTTAGAAACTTCTTGGTGATGTGTGAATTCATCTCACAGAGTTACACTTATGTTTCGTGGAGCAGTCCATTAACACTGTCTTTGGGGAAACTGAGAAGGGCTTCTTTGGATCACATTGAGGCCTACGCTGATAAAGGAAATTTCATCCGTTCAAAACGTGAAAGAAGCTTTCTGAGAAACTTCTTTCTGATCTGTGAGTTCATCTCACAGAGTTACAACCTCTGCCTTAAGAAGCAGTTTGCTAACACTTTTTTGGTGGAATCTGCAAAGTGATATTTGGGAGCCTATTGAGGCCCATGGTGATAAAGGAATTATCCTCACATAATAACTAAGAGAAGCTTTCTGAGAAACTGCATTGCCATGTGTGAATGCAACTCACAGAGTTACACGTTTCTCTTCAGTGATCAGTTTGTTAGCACAGTTTTCTGGAAATCTGCAATTAGATACTTCATAGCGCAATGAACATTACAGTGACAAAGGAAATTTCCACAGATGAAAACTAGAAAGAAGCTTTCTTAGAAACTTCTTGGTGATGTGTGAATTCATCTCACAGAGTTACACTTATGTTTCGTGGAGCAGTCCATTAACACTGTCTTTGGGGAAACTGAGAAGGGCTTCTTTGGATCACATTGAGGCCTACGCTGATAAAGGAAATTTCATCCGTTCAAAACGTGAAAGAAGCTTTCTGAGAAACTTCTTTCTGATCTGTGAGTTCATCTCACAGAGTTACAACCTCTGCCTTAAGAAGCAGTTTGCTAACACTTTTTTGGTGGAATCTGCAAAGTGATATTTGGGAGCCTATTGAGGCCCATGGTGATAAAGGAATTATCCTCACATAATAACTAAAGAGAAGCTTTCTGAGAAACTGCATTGCCATGTGTGAATGCAACTCACAGAGTTACACGTTTCTCTTCAGTGATCAGTTTGTTAGCACAGTTTTCTGGAAATCTGCAATTAGATACTTCATAGCGCAATGAACATTACAGTGACAAAGGAAATTTCCACAGATGAAAACTAGAAAGAAGCTTTCTTAGAAACTTCTTGGTGATGTGTGAATTCATCTCACAGAGTTACACTTATGTTTCGTGGAGCAGTCCATTAACACTGTCTTTGGGGAAACTGAGAAGGGCTTCTTTGGATCACATTGAGGCCTACGCTGATAAAGGAAATTTCATCCGTTCAAAACGTGAAAGAAGCTTTCTGAGAAACTTCTTTCTGATCTGTGAGTTCATCTCACAGAGTTACAACCTCTGCCTTAAGAAGCAGTTTGCTAACACTTTTTTGGTGGAATCTGCAAAGTGATATTTGGGAGCCTATTGAGGCCCATGGTGATAAAGGAATTATCCTCACATAATAACTAAGGAGAAGCTTTCTGAGAAACTGCATTGCCATGTGTGAATGCAACTCACAGAGTTACACGTTTCTCTTCAGTGATCAGTTTGTTAGCACAGTTTTCTGGAAATCTGCAATTAGATACTTCATAGCGCAATGAACATTACAGTGACAAAGGAAATTTCCACAGATGAAAACTAGAAAGAAGCTTTCTTAGAAACTTCTTGGTGATGTGTGAATTCATCTCACAGAGTTACACTTATGTTTCGTGGAGCAGTCCATTAACACTGTCTTTGGGGAAACTGAGAAGGGCTTCTTTGGATCACATTGAGGCCTACGCTGATAAAGGAAATTTCATCCGTTCAAAACGTGAAAGAAGCTTTCTGAGAAACTTCTTTCTGATCTGTGAGTTCATCTCACAGAGTTACAACCTCTGCCTTAAGAAGCAGTTTGCTAACACTTTTTGGTGGAATCTGCAAAGTGATATTTGGGAGCCTATTGAGGCCCATGGTGATAAAGGAATTATCCTCACATAATAACTAAGGAGAAGCTTTCTGAGAAACTGCATTGCCATGTGTGAATGCAACTCACAGAGTTACACGTTTCTCTTCAGTGATCAGTTTGTTAGCACAGTTTTCTGGAAATCTGCAATTAGATACTTCATAGCGCAATGAACATTACAGTGACAAAGGAAATTTCCACAGATGAAAACTAGAAAGAAGCTTTCTTAGAAACTTCTTGGTGATGTGTGAATTCATCTCACAGAGTTACACTTATGTTTCGTGGAGCAGTCCATTAACACTGTCTTTGGGGAAACTGAGAAGGGCTTCTTTGGATCACATTGAGGCCTACGCTGATAAAGGAAATTTCATCCGTTCAAAACGTGAAAGAAGCTTTCTGAGAAACTTCTTTCTGATCTGTGAGTTCATCTCACAGAGTTACAACCTCTGCCTTAAGAAGCAGTTTGCTAACACTCTTTTCTTGGAATCTGCAAAGTGATAATTGGGAGCCTATTGGGGCCCATGGTGATAAAGCAATTATCCTCACATAATAACTAAAGAGAAGCTTTGTGAGAAACTGCTTTGCCATGTGTGAATGCAACTCACAGAGTTACGCCAGTGTTTTTTGGGGCCGTTTCTTAGGACTGTTTCCGTGGATTCCGAGAAGTGATATTTCAGATAGCTTTGAAGAATAGAAGGAGAAACCTAATATACTCCAAGAGAAAGCGGAACCAAGCTTTCTGCGAAACTGCTTTGTGATATGTGAATTCATTTCACAGTGTTCTATCACCCTTTCTCGGGGCAGTTTCCTAGCACTCATTTTGAGGAATCTCAGATGTGATGTCTTGGATATCGTTGAATCGCATGCTGAATAAGGAACTATCCTCAGAGAAACCTGCAGAGAAGCCTTCTCAGAAACTTCTTTGTTGTGGGTGAATTCAGCCCACAGATGTCCATCATTGTTTCCACTGAGAAACTTGCTAGCAGAGTTTTCGCAGAATCTGCAATAGGACACACGGTGGCGCTCCAAGACCACAAATAACCTCGTCTTACTAAAGTGGGAAGCTTTCTGAGAAACCGCTTTGTGATGTGTGAATTCAACTCACTAAGTTGCAGCTGTATTTCGTGAGGCCGTGGCCTAGCCCTATTTGTGTGGAATCTGAGAACAGATATTCCCGATCCCTTTGAAAACAATGGGGCCAATGGAAACATCTTCCAATAAAAATGAGAAAGAAGCTTTCTGAGAAACTTCTTTCTGATCTGTGAGTTCATCTCACAGAGTTACCACCTCTGCCCAAAGAAGCAGATGGCTAACACTCTGTTCGTGTAATCTGCAAAATGATATTTGGGAGCCTATTGGGGCCCATGGTGATAAAGGAATTATCCTCACATAATAACTGAAGAGAAGCTTTCTGAGAAACTGCATTGCCATGTGTGAATGCAACTCACAGAATTATACGTTTCTCTTCAGTGATCAGTTTGTTAGCACAGTTTTCTGGAAATCTGCAATTAGATACTTCATAGCGCAATGAACATTACAGTGACAAAGGAAATTTCCACAGATGAAAACTAGAAAGAAGCTTTCTTAGAAACTTCTTGGTGATGTGTGAATTCATCTCACAGAGTTACACTTATGTTTCGTGGAGCAGTCCATTAACACTGTCTTTGGGGAAACTGAGAAGGGCTTCTTTGGATCACATTGAGGCCTACGCTGATAAAGGAAATTTCATCCGTTCAAAACGTGAAAGAAGCTTTCTGAGAAACTTCTTTCTGATCTGTGAGTTCATCTCACAGAGTTACAACCTCTGCCTTAAGAAGCAGTTTGCTAACACTTTTTTGGTGGAATCTGCAAAGTGATATTTGGGAGCCTATTGAGGCCCATGGTGATAAAGGAATTATCCTCACATAATAACTAAGGAGAAGCTTTCTGAGAAACTGCATTGCCATGTGTGAATGCAACTCACAGAGTTACACGTTTCTCTTCAGTGATCAGTTTGTTAGCACAGTTTTCTGGAAATCTGCAATTAGATACTTCATAGCGCAATGAACATTACAGTGACAAAGGAAATTTCCACAGATGAAAACTAGAAAGAAGCTTTCTTAGAAACTTCTTGGTGATGTGTGAATTCATCTCACAGAGTTACACTTATGTTTCGTGGAGCAGTCCATTAACACTGTCTTTGGGGAAACTGAGAAGGGCTTCTTTGGATCACATTGAGGCCTACGCTGATAAAGGAAATTTCATCCGTTCAAAACGTGAAAGAAGCTTTCTGAGAAACTTCTTTCTGATCTGTGAGTTCATCTCACAGAGTTACAACCTCTGCCTTAAGAAGCAGTTTGCTAACACTTTTTTGGTGGAATCTGCAAAGTGATATTTGGGAGCCTATTGAGGCCCATGGTGATAAAGGAATTATCCTCACATAATAACTAAGAGAAGCTTTCTGAGAAACTGCATTGCCATGTGTGAATGCAACTCACAGAGTTACACGTTTCTCTTCAGTGATCAGTTTGTTAGCACAGTTTTCTGGAAATCTGCAATTAGATACTTCATAGCGCAATGAACATTACAGTGACAAAGGAAATTTCCACAGATGAAAACTAGAAAGAAGCTTTCTTAGAAACTTCTTGGTGATGTGTGAATTCATCTCACAGAGTTACACTTATGTTTCGTGGAGCAGTCCATTAACACTGTCTTTGGGGAAACTGAGAAGGGCTTCTTTGGATCACATTGAGGCCTACGCTGATAAAGGAAATTTCATCCGTTCAAAACGTGAAAGAAGCTTTCTGAGAAACTTCTTTCTGATCTGTGAGTTCATCTCACAGAGTTACAACCTCTGCCTTAAGAAGCAGTTTGCTAACACTTTTTTGGTGGAATCTGCAAAGTGATATTTGGGAGCCTATTGAGGCCCATGGTGATAAAGGAATTATCCTCACATAATAACTAAAGAGAAGCTTTCTGAGAAACTGCATTGCCATGTGTGAATGCAACTCACAGAGTTACACGTTTCTCTTCAGTGATCAGTTTGTTAGCACAGTTTTCTGGAAATCTGCAATTAGATACTTCATAGCGCAATGAACATTACAGTGACAAAGGAAATTTCCACAGATGAAAACTAGAAAGAAGCTTTCTTAGAAACTTCTTGGTGATGTGTGAATTCATCTCACAGAGTTACACTTATGTTTCGTGGAGCAGTCCATTAACACTGTCTTTGGGGAAACTGAGAAGGGCTTCTTTGGATCACATTGAGGCCTACGCTGATAAAGGAAATTTCATCCGTTCAAAACGTGAAAGAAGCTTTCTGAGAAACTTCTTTCTGATCTGTGAGTTCATCTCACAGAGTTACAACCTCTGCCTTAAGAAGCAGTTTGCTAACACTTTTTGGTGGAATCTGCAAAGTGATATTTGGGAGCCTATTGAGGCCCATGGTGATAAAGGAATTATCCTCACATAATAACTAAGAGAAGCTTTCTGAGAAACTGCATTGCCATGTGTGAATGCAACTCACAGAGTTACACGTTTCTCTTCAGTGATCAGTTTGTTAGCACAGTTTTCTGGAAATCTGCAATTAGATACTTCATAGCGCAATGAACATTACAGTGACAAAGGAAATTTCCACAGATGAAAACTAGAAAGAAGCTTTCTTAGAAACTTCTTGGTGATGTGTGAATTCATCTCACAGAGTTACACTTATGTTTCGTGGAGCAGTCCATTAACACTGTCTTTGGGGAAACTGAGAAGGGCTTCTTTGGATCACATTGAGGCCTACGCTGATAAAGGAAATTTCATCCGTTCAAAACGTGAAAGAAGCTTTCTGAGAAACTTCTTTCTGATCTGTGAGTTCATCTCACAGAGTTACAACCTCTGCCTTAAGAAGCAGTTTGCTAACACTTTTTTGGTGGAATCTGCAAAGTGATATTTGGGAGCCTATTGAGGCCCATGGTGATAAAGGAATTATCCTCACATAATAACTAAGGAGAAGCTTTCTGAGAAACTGCATTGCCATGTGTGAATGCAACTCACAGAGTTACACGTTTCTCTTCAGTGATCAGTTTGTTAGCACAGTTTTCTGGAAATCTGCAATTAGATACTTCATAGCGCAATGAACATTACAGTGACAAAGGAAATTTCCACAGATGAAAACTAGAAAGAAGCTTTCTTAGAAACTTCTTGGTGATGTGTGAATTCATCTCACAGAGTTACACTTATGTTTCGTGGAGCAGTCCATTAACACTGTCTTTGGGGAAACTGAGAAGGGCTTCTTTGGATCACATTGAGGCCTACGCTGATAAAGGAAATTTCATCCGTTCAAAACGTGAAAGAAGCTTTCTGAGAAACTTCTTTCTGATCTGTGAGTTCATCTCACAGAGTTACAACCTCTGCCTTAAGAAGCAGTTTGCTAACACTTTTTTGGTGGAATCTGCAAAGTGATATTTGGGAGCCTATTGAGGCCCATGGTGATAAAGGAATTATCCTCACATAATAACTAAGGAGAAGCTTTCTGAGAAACTGCATTGCCATGTGTGAATGCAACTCACAGAGTTACACGTTTCTCTTCAGTGATCAGTTTGTTAGCACAGTTTTCTGGAAATCTGCAATTAGATACTTCATAGCGCAATGAACATTACAGTGACAAAGGAAATTTCCACAGATGAAAACTAGAAAGAAGCTTTCTTAGAAACTTCTTGGTGATGTGTGAATTCATCTCACAGAGTTACACTTATGTTTCGTGGAGCAGTCCATTAACACTGTCTTTGGGGAAACTGAGAAGGGCTTCTTTGGATCACATTGAGGCCTACGCTGATAAAGGAAATTTCATCCGTTCAAAACGTGAAAGAAGCTTTCTGAGAAACTTCTTTCTGATCTGTGAGTTCATCTCACAGAGTTACAACCTCTGCCTTAAGAAGCAGTTTGCTAACACTTTTTTGGTGGAATCTGCAAAGTGATATTTGGGAGCCTATTGAGGCCCATGGTGATAAAGGAATTATCCTCACATAATAACTAAGAGAAGCTTTCTGAGAAACTGCATTGCCATGTGTGAATGCAACTCACAGAGTTACACGTTTCTCTTCAGTGATCAGTTTGTTAGCACAGTTTTCTGGAAATCTGCAATTAGATACTTCATAGCGCAATGAACATTACAGTGACAAAGGAAATTTCCACAGATGAAAACTAGAAAGAAGCTTTCTTAGAAACTTCTTGGTGATGTGTGAATTCATCTCACAGAGTTACACTTATGTTTCGTGGAGCAGTCCATTAACACTGTCTTTGGGGAAACTGAGAAGGGCTTCTTTGGATCACATTGAGGCCTACGCTGATAAAGGAAATTTCATCCGTTCAAAACGTGAAAGAAGCTTTCTGAGAAACTTCTTTCTGATCTGTGAGTTCATCTCACAGAGTTACAACCTCTGCCTTAAGAAGCAGTTTGCTAACACTTTTTTGGTGGAATCTGCAAAGTGATATTTGGGAGCCTATTGAGGCCCATGGTGATAAAGGAATTATCCTCACATAATAACTAAAGAGAAGCTTTCTGAGAAACTGCATTGCCATGTGTGAATGCAACTCACAGAGTTACACGTTTCTCTTCAGTGATCAGTTTGTTAGCACAGTTTTCTGGAAATCTGCAATTAGATACTTCATAGCGCAATGAACATTACAGTGACAAAGGAAATTTCCACAGATGAAAACTAGAAAGAAGCTTTCTTAGAAACTTCTTGGTGATGTGTGAATTCATCTCACAGAGTTACACTTATGTTTCGTGGAGCAGTCCATTAACACTGTCTTTGGGGAAACTGAGAAGGGCTTCTTTGGATCACATTGAGGCCTACGCTGATAAAGGAAATTTCATCCGTTCAAAACGTGAAAGAAGCTTTCTGAGAAACTTCTTTCTGATCTGTGAGTTCATCTCACAGAGTTACAACCTCTGCCTTAAGAAGCAGTTTGCTAACACTCTTTTTGTGGAATCTGCAAAGTGATATTTGGGAGCCTATTGAGGCCCATGGTGATAAAGAATTATCCTCACATAATAACTAAAGAGAAGCTTTGTGAGAAACTGCTTTGCCATGTGTGAATGCAACTCACAGAGTTACGCCAGTTTTTTGGGGCCGTTTCTTAGGACTGTTTCCGTGGATTCCGAGAAGTGATATTTCAGATAGCTTTGAAGAATAGAAGGAGAAACTAATATACTCCAAGAGAAAGCGGAACCAAGCTTTCTGCGAAACTGCTTTGTGATATGTGAATTCATTTCACAGTGTTCTATCACCCTTTCTCGGGGCAGTTTCCTAGCACATTTTGAGGAATCTCAGATGTGATGTCTTGGATATCGTTGAATCGCATGCTGAATAAGGAACTATCCTCAGAGAAACCTGCAGAGAAGCCTTCTCAGAAACTTCTTTGTTGTGGGTGAATTCAGCCCACAGATGTCCATCATTGTTTCCACTGAGAAACTTGCTAGCAGAGTTTTCGCAGAATCTGCAATAGGACACACGGTGGCGCTCCAAGACCACAAATAACCTCGTCTTACTAAAGTGGGAAGCTTTCTGAGAAACCGCTTTGTGATGTGTGAATTCAACTCACTAAGTTGCAGCTGTATTTCGTGAGGCCGTGGCCTAGCCCTATTTGTGTGGAATCTGAGAACAGATATTCCCGATCCCTTTGAAAACAATGGGGCCAATGGAAACATCTTCCAATAAAAATGAGAAAGAAGCTTTCTGAGAAACTTCTTTCTGATCTGTGAGTTCATCTCACAGAGTTACCACCTCTGCCCAAAGAAGCAGATGGCTAACACTCTGTTCGTGTAATCTGCAAAATGATATTTGGGAGCCTATTGGGGCCCATGGTGATAAAGGAATTATCCTCACATAATAACTGAAGAGAAGCTTTCTGAGAAACTGCATTGCCATGTGTGAATGCAACTCACAGAATTATACGTTTCTCTTCAGTGATCAGTTTGTTAGCACAGTTTTCTGGAAATCTGCAATTAGATACTTCACAGCGCAATGAACATTACAGTGACAAAGGAAATTTCCACAGATGAAAACTAGAAAGAAGCTTTCTTAGAAACTTCTTGGTGATGTGTGAATTCATCTCACAGAGTTACACTTATGTTTCGTGGAGCAGTCCATTAACACTGTCTTTGGGGAAACTGAGAAGGGCTTCTTTGGATCACATTGAGGCCTACGCTGATAAAGGAAATTTCATCCGTTCAAAACGTGAAAGAAGCTTTCTGAGAAACTTCTTTCTGATCTGTGAGTTCATCTCACAGAGTTACAACCTCTGCCTTAAGAAGCAGTTTGCTAACACTTTTTTGGTGGAATCTGCAAAGTGATATTTGGGAGCCTATTGAGGCCCATGGTGATAAAGGAATTATCCTCACATAATAACTAAGGAGAAGCTTTCTGAGAAACTGCATTGCCATGTGTGAATGCAACTCACAGAGTTACACGTTTCTCTTCAGTGATCAGTTTGTTAGCACAGTTTTCTGGAAATCTGCAATTAGATACTTCATAGCGCAATGAACATTACAGTGACAAAGGAAATTTCCACAGATGAAAACTAGAAAGAAGCTTTCTTAGAAACTTCTTGGTGATGTGTGAATTCATCTCACAGAGTTACACTTATGTTTCGTGGAGCAGTCCATTAACACTGTCTTTGGGGAAACTGAGAAGGGCTTCTTTGGATCACATTGAGGCCTACGCTGATAAAGGAAATTTCATCCGTTCAAAACGTGAAAGAAGCTTTCTGAGAAACTTCTTTCTGATCTGTGAGTTCATCTCACAGAGTTACAACCTCTGCCTTAAGAAGCAGTTTGCTAACACTTTTTTGGTGGAATCTGCAAAGTGATATTTGGGAGCCTATTGAGGCCCATGGTGATAAAGGCAATATCCTCACATAATAACTAAAGAGAAGCTTTCTGAGAAACTGCATTGCCATGTGTGAATGCAACTCACAGAGTTACACGTTTCTCTTCAGTGATCAGTTTGTTAGCACAGTTTTCTGGAAATCTGCAATTAGATACTTCATAGCGCAATGAACATTACAGTGACAAAGGAAATTTCCACAGATGAAAACTAGAAAGAAGCTTTCTTAGAAACTTCTTGGTGATGTGTGAATTCATCTCACAGAGTTACACTTATGTTTCGTGGAGCAGTCCATTAACACTGTCTTTGGGGAAACTGAGAAGGGCTTCTTTGGATCACATTGAGGCCTACGCTGATAAAGGAAATTTCATCCGTTCAAAACGTGAAAGAAGCTTTCTGAGAAACTTCTTTCTGATCTGTGAGTTCATCTCACAGAGTTACAACCTCTGCCTTAAGAAGCAGTTTGCTAACACTTTTTTGGTGGAATCTGCAAAGTGATATTTGGGAGCCTATTGAGGCCCATGGTGATAAAGGAATTATCCTCACATAATAACTAAAGAGAAGCTTTCTGAGAAACTGCATTGCCATGTGTGAATGCAACTCACAGAGTTACACGTTTCTCTTCAGTGATCAGTTTGTTAGCACAGTTTTCTGGAAATCTGCAATTAGATACTTCATAGCGCAATGAACATTACAGTGACAAAGGAAATTTCCACAGATGAAAACTAGAAAGAAGCTTTCTTAGAAACTTCTTGGTGATGTGTGAATTCATCTCACAGAGTTACACTTATGTTTCGTGGAGCAGTCCATTAACACTGTCTTTGGGGAAACTGAGAAGGGCTTCTTTGGATCACATTGAGGCCTACGCTGATAAAGGAAATTTCATCCGTTCAAAACGTGAAAGAAGCTTTCTGAGAAACTTCTTTCTGATCTGTGAGTTCATCTCACAGAGTTACAACCTCTGCCTTAAGAAGCAGTTTGCTAACACTTTTTTGGTGGAATCTGCAAAGTGATATTTGGGAGCCTATTGAGGCCCATGGTGATAAAGGAATTATCCTCACATAATAACTAAGGAGAAGCTTTCTGAGAAACTGCATTGCCATGTGTGAATGCAACTCACAGAGTTACACGTTTCTCTTCAGTGATCAGTTTGTTAGCACAGTTTTCTGGAAATCTGCAATTAGATACTTCATAGCGCAATGAACATTACAGTGACAAAGGAAATTTCCACAGATGAAAACTAGAAAGAAGCTTTCTTAGAAACTTCTTGGTGATGTGTGAATTCATCTCACAGAGTTACACTTATGTTTCGTGGAGCAGTCCATTAACACTGTCTTTGGGGAAACTGAGAAGGGCTTCTTTGGATCACATTGAGGCCTACGCTGATAAAGGAAATTTCATCCGTTCAAAACGTGAAAGAAGCTTTCTGAGAAACTTCTTTCTGATCTGTGAGTTCATCTCACAGAGTTACAACCTCTGCCTTAAGAAGCAGTTTGCTAACACTTTTTTGGTGGAATCTGCAAAGTGATATTTGGGAGCCTATTGAGGCCAATGGTGATAAAGGAATTATCCTCACATAATAACTAAGGAGAAGCTTTCTGAGAAACTGCATTGCCATGTGTGAATGCAACTCACAGAGTTACACGTTTCTCTTCAGTGATCAGTTTGTTAGCACAGTTTTCTGGAAATCTGCAATTAGATACTTCATAGCGCAATGAACATTACAGTGACAAAGGAAATTTCCACAGATGAAAACTAGAAAGAAGCTTTCTTAGAAACTTCTTGGTGATGTGTGAATTCATCTCACAGAGTTACACTTATGTTTCGTGGAGCAGTCCATTAACACTGTCTTTGGGGAAACTGAGAAGGGCTTCTTTGGATCACATTGAGGCCTACGCTGATAAAGGAAATTTCATCCGTTCAAAACGTGAAAGAAGCTTTCTGAGAAACTTCTTTCTGATCTGTGAGTTCATCTCACAGAGTTACAACCTCTGCCTTAAGAAGCAGTTTGCTAACACTTTTTTGGTGGAATCTGCAAAGTGATATTTGGGAGCCTATTGAGGCCCATGGTGATAAAGGAATTATCCTCACATAATAACTAAAGAGAAGCTTTCTGAGAAACTGCATTGCCATGTGTGAATGCAACTCACAGAGTTACACGTTTCTCTTCAGTGATCAGTTTGTTAGCACAGTTTTCTGGAAATCTGCAATTAGATACTTCATAGCGCAATGAACATTACAGTGACAAAGGAAATTTCCACAGATGAAAACTAGAAAGAAGCTTTCTTAGAAACTTCTTGGTGATGTGTGAATTCATCTCACAGAGTTACACTTATGTTTCGTGGAGCAGTCCATTAACACTGTCTTTGGGGAAACTGAGAAGGGCTTCTTTGGATCAATTGAGGCCTACGCTGATAAAGGAAATTTCATCCGTTCAAAACGTGAAAGAAGCTTTCTGAGAAACTTCTTTCTGATCTGTGAGTTCATCTCACAGAGTTACAACCTCTGCCTTAAGAAGCAGTTTGCTAACACTTTTTTGGTGGAATCTGCAAAGTGATATTTGGGAGCCTATTGAGGCCAATGGTGATAAAGGAATTATCCTCACATAATAACTAACTACTCACAGAGTTACGCCAGTGTTTTTTGGGGCCGTTTCTTAGGACTGTTTCCGTGGATTCCGAGAAGTGATATTTCAGATAGCTTTGAAGAATAGAAGGAGAAACTAATATACTCCAAGAGAAAGCGGAACCAAGCTTTCTGCGAAACTGCTTTGTGATATGTGAATTCATTTCACAGTGTTCTATCACCCTTTCTCGGGGCAGTTTCCTAGCACTCATTTTGAGGAATCTCAGATGTGATGTCTTGGATATCGTTGAATCGCATGCTGAATAAGGAACTATCCTCAGAGAAAGTGCAGAGAAGCCTTCTCAGAAACTTCTTTGTTGTGGGTGAATTCAGCCCACAGATGTCCATCATTGTTTCCACTGAGAAACTTGCTAGCAGAGTTTTCGCAGAATCTGCAATAGGACACACGGTGGCGCTCCAAGACCACAAATAACCTCGTCTTACTAAAGTGGGAAGCTTTCTGAGAAACCGCTTTGTGATGTGTGAATTCAACTCACAGAGTTACACTTATGTTTCGTGGAGCAGTCCATTAACACTGTCTTTGGGGAAACTGAGAAGGGCTTCTTTGGATCACATTGAGGCCTACGCTGATAAAGGAAATTTCATCCGTTCAAAACGTGAAAGAAGCTTTCTGAGAAACTTCTTTCTGATCTGTGAGTTCATCTCACAGAGTTACAACCTCTGCCTTAAGAAGCAGTTTGCTAACACTCTTTTGGTGGAATCTGCAAAGTGATATTTGGGAGCCTATTGAGGCCCATGGTGATAAAGGAATTATCCTCACATAATAACTAAGAGAAGCTTTCTGAGAAACTGCATTGCCATGTGTGAATGCAACTCACAGAGTTACACGTTTCTCTTCAGTGATCAGTTTGTTAGCACAGTTTTCTGGAAATCTGCAATTAGATACTTCATAGCGCAATGAACATTACAGTGACAAAGGAAATTTCCACAGATGAAAACTAGAAAGAAGCTTTCTTAGAAACTTCTTGGTGATGTGTGAATTCATCTCACAGAGTTACACTTATGTTTCGTGGAGCAGTCCATTAACACTGTCTTTGGGGAAACTGAGAAGGGCTTCTTTGGATCACATTGAGGCCTACGCTGATAAAGGAAATTTCATCCGTTCAAAACGTGAAAGAAGCTTTCTGAGAAACTTCTTTCTGATCTGTGAGTTCATCTCACAGAGTTACAACCTCTGCCTTAAGAAGCAGTTTGCTAACACTTTTTTGGTGGAATCTGCAAAGTGATATTTGGGAGCCTATTGAGGCCCATGGTGATAAAGGAATTATCCTCACATAATAACTAAAGAGAAGCTTTCTGAGAAACTGCATTGCCATGTGTGAATGCAACTCACAGAGTTACACGTTTCTCTTCAGTGATCAGTTTGTTAGCACAGTTTTCTGGAAATCTGCAATTAGATACTTCATAGCGCAATGAACATTACAGTGACAAAGGAAATTTCCACAGATGAAAACTAGAAAGAAGCTTTCTTAGAAACTTCTTGGTGATGTGTGAATTCATCTCACAGAGTTACACTTATGTTTCGTGGAGCAGTCCATTAACACTGTCTTTGGGGAAACTGAGAAGGGCTTCTTTGGATCACATTGAGGCCTACGCTGATAAAGGAAATTTCATCCGTTCAAAACGTGAAAGAAGCTTTCTGAGAAACTTCTTTCTGATCTGTGAGTTCATCTCACAGAGTTACAACCTCTGCCTTAAGAAGCAGTTTGCTAACACTTTTTTGGTGGAATCTGCAAAGTGATATTTGGGAGCCTATTGAGGCCCATGGTGATAAAGGAATTATCCTCACATAATAACTAAGGAGAAGCTTTCTGAGAAACTGCATTGCCATGTGTGAATGCAACTCACAGAGTTACACGTTTCTCTTCAGTGATCAGTTTGTTAGCACAGTTTTCTGGAAATCTGCAATTAGATACTTCATAGCGCAATGAACATTACAGTGACAAAGGAAATTTCCACAGATGAAAACTAGAAAGAAGCTTTCTTAGAAACTTCTTGGTGATGTGTGAATTCATCTCACAGAGTTACACTTATGTTTCGTGGAGCAGTCCATTAACACTGTCTTTGGGGAAACTGAGAAGGGCTTCTTTGGATCACATTGAGGCCTACGCTGATAAAGGAAATTTCATCCGTTCAAAACGTGAAAGAAGCTTTCTGAGAAACTTCTTTCTGATCTGTGAGTTCATCTCACAGAGTTACAACCTCTGCCTTAAGAAGCAGTTTGCTAACACTTTTTTGGTGGAATCTGCAAAGTGATATTTGGGAGCCTATTGAGGCCCATGGTGATAAAGGAATTATCCTCACATAATAACTAAGAGAAGCTTTCTGAGAAACTGCATTGCCATGTGTGAATGCAACTCACAGAGTTACACGTTTCTCTTCAGTGATCAGTTTGTTAGCACAGTTTTCTGGAAATCTGCAATTAGATACTTCATAGCGCAATGAACATTACAGTGACAAAGGAAATTTCCACAGATGAAAACTAGAAAGAAGCTTTCTTAGAAACTTCTTGGTGATGTGTGAATTCATCTCACAGAGTTACACTTATGTTTCGTGGAGCAGTCCATTAACACTGTCTTTGGGGAAACTGAGAAGGGCTTCTTTGGATCACATTGAGGCCTACGCTGATAAAGGAAATTTCATCCGTTCAAAACGTGAAAGAAGCTTTCTGAGAAACTTCTTTCTGATCTGTGAGTTCATCTCACAGAGTTACAACCTCTGCCTTAAGAAGCAGTTTGCTAACACTTTTTTGGTGGAATCTGCAAAGTGATATTTGGGAGCCTATTGAGGCCCATGGTGATAAAGGAATTATCCTCACATAATAACTAAGGAGAAGCTTTCTGAGAAACTGCATTGCCATGTGTGAATGCAACTCACAGAGTTACACGTTTCTCTTCAGTGATCAGTTTGTTAGCACAGTTTTCTGGAAATCTGCAATTAGATACTTCATAGCGCAATGAACATTACAGTGACAAAGGAAATTTCCACAGATGAAAACTAGAAAGAAGCTTTCTTAGAAACTTCTTGGTGATGTGTGAATTCATCTCACAGAGTTACACTTATGTTTCGTGGAGCAGTCCATTAACACTGTCTTTGGGGAAACTGAGAAGGGCTTCTTTGGATCACATTGAGGCCTACGCTGATAAAGGAAATTTCATCCGTTCAAAACGTGAAAGAAGCTTTCTGAGAAACTTCTTTCTGATCTGTGAGTTCATCTCACAGAGTTACAACCTCTGCCTTAAGAAGCAGTTTGCTAACACTTTTTTGGTGGAATCTGCAAAGTGATATTTGGGAGCCTATTGAGGCCCATGGTGATAAAGGAATTATCCTCACATAATAACTAAGAGAAGCTTTCTGAGAAACTGCATTGCCATGTGTGAATGCAACTCACAGAGTTACACGTTTCTCTTCAGTGATCAGTTTGTTAGCACAGTTTTCTGGAAATCTGCAATTAGATACTTCATAGCGCAATGAACATTACAGTGACAAAGGAAATTTCCACAGATGAAAACTAGAAAGAAGCTTTCTTAGAAACTTCTTGGTGATGTGTGAATTCATCTCACAGAGTTACACTTATGTTTCGTGGAGCAGTCCATTAACACTGTCTTTGGGGAAACTGAGAAGGGCTTCTTTGGATCACATTGAGGCCTACGCTGATAAAGGAAATTTCATCCGTTCAAAACGTGAAAGAAGCTTTCTGAGAAACTTCTTTCTGATCTGTGAGTTCATCTCACAGAGTTACAACCTCTGCCTTAAGAAGCAGTTTGCTAACACTTTTTTGGTGGAATCTGCAAAGTGATATTTGGGAGCCTATTGAGGCCCATGGTGATAAAGGAATTATCCTCACATAATAACTAAGAGAAGCTTTCTGAGAAACTGCATTGCCATGTGTGAATGCAACTCACAGGTAGAAGGAGAAACCTAATATACTCCAAGAGAAAGCGGAACCAAGCTTTCTGCGAAACTGCTTTGTGATATGTGAATTCATTTCACAGTGTTCTATCACCCTTTCTCGGGGCAGTTTCCTAGCACTCATTTTGAGGAATCTCAGATGTGATGTCTTGGATATCGTTGAATCGCATGCTGAATAAGGAACTATCCTCAGAGAAACCTGCAGAGAAGCCTTCTCAGAAACTTCTTTGTTGTGGGTGAATTCAGCCCACAGATGTCCATCATTGTTTCCACTGAGAAACTTGCTAGCAGAGTTTTCGCAGAATCTGCAATAGGACACACGGTGGCGCTCCAAGACCACAAATAACCTCGTCTTACTAAAGTGGGAAGCTTTCTGAGAAACCGCTTTGTGATGTGTGAATTCAACTCACTAAGTTGCAGCTGTATTTCGTGAGGCCGTGGCCTAGCCCTATTTGTGTGGAATCTGAGAACAGATATTCCCGATCCCTTTGAAAACAATGGGGCCAATGGAAATCATCGTTCCAATAAAATGAGAAAGAAGCTTTCTGAGAAACTTCTTTCTGATCTGTGAGTTCATCTCACAGAGTTACAACCTCTGCCCTAAAGAAGCAGATTGCTAACACTCTTTTCGTGTAATCTGCAAAGTGATATTTGGGAGCCTATTGGGGCCCATGGTGATAAAGGAATTATCCTCACATAATAACTAAAGAGAAGCTTTCTGAGAAACTGCATTGCCATGTGTGAATGCAACTCACAGAGTTACACGTTTCTCTTCAGTGATCAGTTTGTTAGCACAGTTTTCTGGAAATCTGCAATTAGATACTTCATAGCGCAATGAACATTACAGTGACAAAGGAAATTTCCACAGATGAAAACTAGAAAGAAGCTTTCTTAGAAACTTCTTGGTGATGTGTGAATTCATCTCACAGAGTTACACTTATGTTTCGTGGAGCAGTCCATTAACACTGTCTTTGGGGAAACTGAGAAGGGCTTCTTTGGATCACATTGAGGCCTACGCTGATAAAGGAAATTTCATCCGTTCAAAACGTGAAAGAAGCTTTCTGAGAAACTTCTTTCTGATCTGTGAGTTCATCTCACAGAGTTACAACCTCTGCCTTAAGAAGCAGTTTGCTAACACTTTTTTGGTGGAATCTGCAAAGTGATATTTGGGAGCCTATTGAGGCCCATGGTGATAAAGGAATTATCCTCACATAATAACTAAGGAGAAGCTTTCTGAGAAACTGCATTGCCATGTGTGAATGCAACTCACAGAGTTACACGTTTCTCTTCAGTGATCAGTTTGTTAGCACAGTTTTCTGGAAATCTGCAATTAGATACTTCATAGCGCAATGAACATTACAGTGACAAAGGAAATTTCCACAGATGAAAACTAGAAAGAAGCTTTCTTAGAAACTTCTTGGTGATGTGTGAATTCATCTCACAGAGTTACACTTATGTTTCGTGGAGCAGTCCATTAACACTGTCTTTGGGGAAACTGAGAAGGGCTTCTTTGGATCACATTGAGGCCTACGCTGATAAAGGAAATTTCATCCGTTCAAAACGTGAAAGAAGCTTTCTGAGAAACTTCTTTCTGATCTGTGAGTTCATCTCACAGAGTTACAACCTCTGCCTTAAGAAGCAGTTTGCTAACACTTTTTTGGTGGAATCTGCAAAGTGATATTTGGGAGCCTATTGAGGCCCATGGTGATAAAGGCAATATCCTCACATAATAACTAAAGAGAAGCTTTCTGAGAAACTGCATTGCCATGTGTGAATGCAACTCACAGAGTTACACGTTTCTCTTCAGTGATCAGTTTGTTAGCACAGTTTTCTGGAAATCTGCAATTAGATACTTCATAGCGCAATGAACATTACAGTGACAAAGGAAATTTCCACAGATGAAAACTAGAAAGAAGCTTTCTTAGAAACTTCTTGGTGATGTGTGAATTCATCTCACAGAGTTACACTTATGTTTCGTGGAGCAGTCCATTAACACTGTCTTTGGGGAAACTGAGAAGGGCTTCTTTGGATCACATTGAGGCCTACGCTGATAAAGGAAATTTCATCCGTTCAAAACGTGAAAGAAGCTTTCTGAGAAACTTCTTTCTGATCTGTGAGTTCATCTCACAGAGTTACAACCTCTGCCTTAAGAAGCAGTTTGCTAACACTTTTTTGGTGGAATCTGCAAAGTGATATTTGGGAGCCTATTGAGGCCCATGGTGATAAAGGAATTATCCTCACATAATAACTAAGGAGAAGCTTTCTGAGAAACTGCATTGCCATGTGTGAATGCAACTCACAGAGTTACACGTTTCTCTTCAGTGATCAGTTTGTTAGCACAGTTTTCTGGAAATCTGCAATTAGATACTTCATAGCGCAATGAACATTACAGTGACAAAGGAAATTTCCACAGATGAAAACTAGAAAGAAGCTTTCTTAGAAACTTCTTGGTGATGTGTGAATTCATCTCACAGAGTTACACTTATGTTTCGTGGAGCAGTCCATTAACACTGTCTTTGGGGAAACTGAGAAGGGCTTCTTTGGATCACATTGAGGCCTACGCTGATAAAGGAAATTTCATCCGTTCAAAACGTGAAAGAAGCTTTCTGAGAAACTTCTTTCTGATCTGTGAGTTCATCTCACAGAGTTACAACCTCTGCCTTAAGAAGCAGTTTGCTAACACTTTTTTGGTGGAATCTGCAAAGTGATATTTGGGAGCCTATTGAGGCCCATGGTGATAAAGGAATTATCCTCACATAATAACTAAGGAGAAGCTTTCTGAGAAACTGCATTGCCATGTGTGAATGCAACTCACAGAGTTACACGTTTCTCTTCAGTGATCAGTTTGTTAGCACAGTTTTCTGGAAATCTGCAATTAGATACTTCATAGCGCAATGAACATTACAGTGACAAAGGAAATTTCCACAGATGAAAACTAGAAAGAAGCTTTCTTAGAAACTTCTTGGTGATGTGTGAATTCATCTCACAGAGTTACACTTATGTTTCGTGGAGCAGTCCATTAACACTGTCTTTGGGGAAACTGAGAAGGGCTTCTTTGGATCACATTGAGGCCTACGCTGATAAAGGAAATTTCATCCGTTCAAAACGTGAAAGAAGCTTTCTGAGAAACTTCTTTCTGATCTGTGAGTTCATCTCACAGAGTTACAACCTCTGCCTTAAGAAGCAGTTTGCTAACACTTTTTGGTGGAATCTGCAAAGTGATATTTGGGAGCCTATTGAGGCCCATGGTGATAAAGGAATTATCCTCACATAATAACTAAGAGAAGCTTTCTGAGAAACTGCATTGCCATGTGTGAATGCAACTCACAGAGTTACACGTTTCTCTTCAGTGATCAGTTTGTTAGCACAGTTTTCTGGAAATCTGCAATTAGATACTTCATAGCGCAATGAACATTACAGTGACAAAGGAAATTTCCACAGATGAAAACTAGAAAGAAGCTTTCTTAGAAACTTCTTGGTGATGTGTGAATTCATCTCACAGAGTTACACTTATGTTTCGTGGAGCAGTCCATTAACACTGTCTTTGGGGAAACTGAGAAGGGCTTCTTTGGATCACATTGAGGCCTACGCTGATAAAGGAAATTTCATCCGTTCAAAACGTGAAAGAAGCTTTCTGAGAAACTTCTTTCTGATCTGTGAGTTCATCTCACAGAGTTACAACCTCTGCCTTAAGAAGCAGTTTGCTAACACTTTTTTGGTGGAATCTGCAAAGTGATATTTGGGAGCCTATTGAGGCCCATGGTGATAAAGGAATTATCCTCACATAATAACTAAGGAGAAGCTTTCTGAGAAACTGCATTGCCATGTGTGAATGCAACTCACAGAGTTACACGTTTCTCTTCAGTGATCAGTTTGTTAGCACAGTTTTCTGGAAATCTGCAATTAGATACTTCATAGCGCAATGAACATTACAGTGACAAAGGAAATTTCCACAGATGAAAACTAGAAAGAAGCTTTCTTAGAAACTTCTTGGTGATGTGTGAATTCATCTCACAGAGTTACACTTATGTTTCGTGGAGCAGTCCATTAACACTGTCTTTGGGGAAACTGAGAAGGGCTTCTTTGGATCACATTGAGGCCTACGCTGATAAAGGAAATTTCATCCGTTCAAAACGTGAAAGAAGCTTTCTGAGAAACTTCTTTCTGATCTGTGAGTTCATCTCACAGAGTTACAACCTCTGCCTTAAGAAGCAGTTTGCTAACACTTTTTTGGTGGAATCTGCAAAGTGATATTTGGGAGCCTATTGAGGCCCATGGTGATAAAGGAATTATCCTCACATAATAACTAAGAGAAGCTTTCTGAGAAACTGCATTGCCATGTGTGAATGCAACTCACAGAGTTACACGTTTCTCTTCAGTGATCAGTTTGTTAGCACAGTTTTCTGGAAATCTGCAATTAGATACTTCATAGCGCAATGAACATTACAGTGACAAAGGAAATTTCCACAGATGAAAACTAGAAAGAAGCTTTCTTAGAAACTTCTTGGTGATGTGTGAATTCATCTCACAGAGTTACACTTATGTTTCGTGGAGCAGTCCATTAACACTGTCTTTGGGGAAACTGAGAAGGGCTTCTTTGGATCACATTGAGGCCTACGCTGATAAAGGAAATTTCATCCGTTCAAAACGTGAAAGAAGCTTTCTGAGAAACTTCTTTCTGATCTGTGAGTTCATCTCACAGAGTTACAACCTCTGCCTTAAGAAGCAGTTTGCTAACACTTTTTTGGTGGAATCTGCAAAGTGATATTTGGGAGCCTATTGAGGCCCATGGTGATAAAGGAATTATCCTCACATAATAACTAAGAGAAGCTTTCTGAGAAACTGCATTGCCATGTGTGAATGCAACTCACAGAGTTACACGTTTCTCTTCAGTGATCAGTTTGTTAGCACAGTTTTCTGGAAATCTGCAATTAGATACTTCATAGCGCAATGAACATTACAGTGACAAAGGAAATTTCCACAGATGAAAACTAGAAAGAAGCTTTCTTAGAAACTTCTTGGTGATGTGTGAATTCATCTCACAGAGTTACACTTATGTTTCGTGGAGCAGTCCATTAACACTGTCTTTGGGGAAACTGAGAAGGGCTTCTTTGGATCACATTGAGGCCTACGCTGATAAAGGAAATTTCATCCGTTCAAAACGTGAAAGAAGCTTTCTGAGAAACTTCTTTCTGATCTGTGAGTTCATCTCACAGAGTTACAACCTCTGCCTTAAGAAGCAGTTTGCTAACACTTTTTTGGTGGAATCTGCAAAGTGATATTTGGGAGCCTATTGAGGCCCATGGTGATAAAGGAATTATCCTCACATAATAACTAAGAGAAGCTTTCTGAGAAACTGCATTGCCATGTGTGAATGCAACTCACAGAGTTACACGTTTCTCTTCAGTGATCAGTTTGTTAGCACAGTTTTCTGGAAATCTGCAATTAGATACTTCATAGCGCAATGAACATTACAGTGACAAAGGAAATTTCCACAGATGAAAACTAGAAAGAAGCTTTCTTAGAAACTTCTTGGTGATGTGTGAATTCATCTCACAGAGTTACACTTATGTTTCGTGGAGCAGTCCATTAACACTGTCTTTGGGGAAACTGAGAAGGGCTTCTTTGGATCACATTGAGGCCTACGCTGATAAAGGAAATTTCATCCGTTCAAAACGTGAAAGAAGCTTTCTGAGAAACTTCTTTCTGATCTGTGAGTTCATCTCACAGAGTTACAACCTCTGCCTTAAGAAGCAGTTTGCTAACACTTTTTTGGTGGAATCTGCAAAGTGATATTTGGGAGCCTATTGAGGCCCATGGTGATAAAGGAATTATCCTCACATAATAACTAAGGAGAAGCTTTCTGAGAAACTGCATTGCCATGTGTGAATGCAACTCACAGAGTTACACGTTTCTCTTCAGTGATCAGTTTGTTAGCACAGTTTTCTGGAAATCTGCAATTAGATACTTCATAGCGCAATGAACATTACAGTGACAAAGGAAATTTCCACAGATGAAAACTAGAAAGAAGCTTTCTTAGAAACTTCTTGGTGATGTGTGAATTCATCTCACAGAGTTACACTTATGTTTCGTGGAAGTCCATTAACACTGTCTTTGGGGAATCTGAGAAGGGCTTCTTTGGATCACATTGAGGCCTACGCTGATAAAGGAAATTTCATCCGTTCAAAACGTGAAAGAAGCTTTCTGAGAAGTTCTTTCTGATCTGTGAGTTCATCTCACAGAGTTACAACCTCGGCCGCAAGAAGCAGTTTGCTAACACTCTTTTCTTGGAATCTGCAAAGTGATATTTGGGAGCCTATTGGGGCCCATGGTGATAAAGGAATTATCCTCACATAATAACTAAAGAGAAGCTTTGTGAGAAACTGCATTGCCATGTGTGAATGCAACTCACAGAGTTACGCCAGTGTTTTTTGGGGCCGTTTCTTAGGACTGTTTCCGTGATTCCGAGAAGTGATATTTCAGATAGCTTGAAGAATAGAAGGAGAAAACTAATATACTCCAAGAGAAAGCGGAACCAAACTTTCTGCGAAACTGCTTTGTGATATGTGAATTCATTTCACAGTGTTCTATCACCCTTTCTCGGGGCAGTTTCCTAGCACTCATTTTGAGGAATCTCAGATGTGATGTCTTGGATATCGTTGAATCGCATGCTGAATAAGGAACTATCCTCAGAGAAAGCTGCAGAGAAGCCTTCTCAGAAACTTCTTTCGTTGTGGGTGAATTCAGCCACAGATGTCCATCATTGTTTCCACTGAGAAACTTGCTAGCAGAGTTTTCGCAGAATCTGCAATAGGACACACGGTGGCGCTCCAAGACCACAAATAACCTCGTCTTACTAAAGTGGGAAGCTTTCTGAGAAACCGCTTTGTGATGTGTGAATTCAACTCACTAAGTTGCAGCTGTATTTCGTGGGGCCGTGGCCTAGCCCTATTTGTGTGGAATCTGAGAACAGATATTCCCGATCCCTTTGAAAACAATGGGGCCAATGGAAACATCTTCCAATAAAAATGAGAAAGAAGCTTTCTGAGAAACTTCTTTCTGATCTGTGAGTTCATCTCACAGAGTTACAACCTCTGCCTTAAGAAGCAGTTTGCTAACACTTTTTTGGTGGAATCTGCAAAGTGATATTTGGGAGCCTATTGAGGCCCATGGTGATAAAGGAATTATCCTCACATAATAACTAAAGAGAAGCTTTCTGAGAAACTGCATTGCCATGTGTGAATGCAACTCACAGAGTTACACGTTTCTCTTCAGTGATCAGTTTGTTAGCACAGTTTTCTGGAAATCTGCAATTAGATACTTCATAGCGCAATGAACATTACAGTGACAAAGGAAATTTCCACAGATGAAAACTAGAAAGAAGCTTTCTTAGAAACTTCTTGGTGATGTGTGAATTCATCTCACAGAGTTACACTTATGTTTCGTGGAGCAGTCCATTAACACTGTCTTTGGGGAAACTGAGAAGGGCTTCTTTGGATCACATTGAGGCCTACGCTGATAAAGGAAATTTCATCCGTTCAAAACGTGAAAGAAGCTTTCTGAGAAACTTCTTTCTGATCTGTGAGTTCATCTCACAGAGTTACAACCTCTGCCTTAAGAAGCAGTTTGCTAACACTTTTTTGGTGGAATCTGCAAAGTGATATTTGGGAGCCTATTGAGGCCCATGGTGATAAAGGAATTATCCTCACATAATAACTAAGGAGAAGCTTTCTGAGAAACTGCATTGCCATGTGTGAATGCAACTCACAGAGTTACACGTTTCTCTTCAGTGATCAGTTTGTTAGCACAGTTTTCTGGAAATCTGCAATTAGATACTTCATAGCGCAATGAACATTACAGTGACAAAGGAAATTTCCACAGATGAAAACTAGAAAGAAGCTTTCTTAGAAACTTCTTGGTGATGTGTGAATTCATCTCACAGAGTTACACTTATGTTTCGTGGAGCAGTCCATTAACACTGTCTTTGGGGAAACTGAGAAGGGCTTCTTTGGATCACATTGAGGCCTACGCTGATAAAGGAAATTTCATCCGTTCAAAACGTGAAAGAAGCTTTCTGAGAAACTTCTTTCTGATCTGTGAGTTCATCTCACAGAGTTACAACCTCTGCCTTAAGAAGCAGTTTGCTAACACTTTTTTGGTGGAATCTGCAAAGTGATATTTGGGAGCCTATTGAGGCCCATGGTGATAAAGGAATTATCCTCACATAATAACTAAGAGAAGCTTTCTGAGAAACTGCATTGCCATGTGTGAATGCAACTCACAGAGTTACACGTTTCTCTTCAGTGATCAGTTTGTTAGCACAGTTTTCTGGAAATCTGCAATTAGATACTTCATAGCGCAATGAACATTACAGTGACAAAGGAAATTTCCACAGATGAAAACTAGAAAGAAGCTTTCTTAGAAACTTCTTGGTGATGTGTGAATTCATCTCACAGAGTTACACTTATGTTTCGTGGAGCAGTCCATTAACACTGTCTTTGGGGAAACTGAGAAGGGCTTCTTTGGATCACATTGAGGCCTACGCTGATAAAGGAAATTTCATCCGTTCAAAACGTGAAAGAAGCTTTCTGAGAAACTTCTTTCTGATCTGTGAGTTCATCTCACAGAGTTACAACCTCTGCCTTAAGAAGCAGTTTGCTAACACTTTTTTGGTGGAATCTGCAAAGTGATATTTGGGAGCCTATTGAGGCCCATGGTGATAAAGGAATTATCCTCACATAATAACTAAGGAGAAGCTTTCTGAGAAACTGCATTGCCATGTGTGAATGCAACTCACAGAGTTACACGTTTCTCTTCAGTGATCAGTTTGTTAGCACAGTTTTCTGGAAATCTGCAATTAGATACTTCATAGCGCAATGAACATTACAGTGACAAAGGAAATTTCCACAGATGAAAACTAGAAAGAAGCTTTCTTAGAAACTTCTTGGTGATGTGTGAATTCATCTCACAGAGTTACACTTATGTTTCGTGGAGCAGTCCATTAACACTGTCTTTGGGGAAACTGAGAAGGGCTTCTTTGGATCACATTGAGGCCTACGCTGATAAAGGAAATTTCATCCGTTCAAAACGTGAAAGAAGCTTTCTGAGAAACTTCTTTCTGATCTGTGAGTTCATCTCACAGAGTTACAACCTCTGCCTTAAGAAGCAGTTTGCTAACACTTTTTTGGTGGAATCTGCAAAGTGATATTTGGGAGCCTATTGAGGCCCATGGTGATAAAGGAATTATCCTCACATAATAACTAAAGAGAAGCTTTCTGAGAAACTGCATTGCCATGTGTGAATGCAACTCACAGAGTTACACGTTTCTCTTCAGTGATCAGTTTGTTAGCACAGTTTTCTGGAAATCTGCAATTAGATACTTCATAGCGCAATGAACATTACAGTGACAAAGGAAATTTCCACAGATGAAAACTAGAAAGAAGCTTTCTTAGAAACTTCTTGGTGATGTGTGAATTCATCTCACAGAGTTACACTTATGTTTCGTGGAGCAGTCCATTAACACTGTCTTTGGGGAAACTGAGAAGGGCTTCTTTGGATCACATTGAGGCCTACGCTGATAAAGGAAATTTCATCCGTTCAAAACGTGAAAGAAGCTTTCTGAGAAACTTCTTTCTGATCTGTGAGTTCATCTCACAGAGTTACAACCTCTGCCTTAAGAAGCAGTTTGCTAACACTTTTTTGGTGGAATCTGCAAAGTGATATTTGGGAGCCTATTGAGGCCCATGGTGATAAAGGAATTATCCTCACATAATAACTAAGGAGAAGCTTTCTGAGAAACTGCATTGCCATGTGTGAATGCAACTCACAGAGTTACACGTTTCTCTTCAGTGATCAGTTTGTTAGCACAGTTTTCTGGAAATCTGCAATTAGATACTTCATAGCGCAATGAACATTACAGTGACAAAGGAAATTTCCACAGATGAAAACTAGAAAGAAGCTTTCTTAGAAACTTCTTGGTGATGTGTGAATTCATCTCACAGAGTTACACTTATGTTTCGTGGAGCAGTCCATTAACACTGTCTTTGGGGAAACTGAGAAGGGCTTCTTTGGATCACATTGAGGCCTACGCTGATAAAGGAAATTTCATCCGTTCAAAACGTGAAAGAAGCTTTCTGAGAAACTTCTTTCTGATCTGTGAGTTCATCTCACAGAGTTACAACCTCTGCCTTAAGAAGCAGTTTGCTAACACTTTTTTGGTGGAATCTGCAAAGTGATATTTGGGAGCCTATTGAGGCCCATGGTGATAAAGGAATTATCCTCACATAATAACTAAGAGAAGCTTTCTGAGAAACTGCATTGCCATGTGTGAATGCAACTCACAGAGTTACACGTTTCTCTTCAGTGATCAGTTTGTTAGCACAGTTTTCTGGAAATCTGCAATTAGATACTTCATAGCGCAATGAACATTACAGTGACAAAGGAAATTTCCACAGATGAAAACTAGAAAGAAGCTTTCTTAGAAACTTCTTGGTGATGTGTGAATTCATCTCACAGAGTTACACTTATGTTTCGTGGAGCAGTCCATTAACACTGTCTTTGGGGAAACTGAGAAGGGCTTCTTTGGATCACATTGAGGCCTACGCTGATAAAGGAAATTTCATCCGTTCAAAACGTGAAAGAAGCTTTCTGAGAAACTTCTTTCTGATCTGTGAGTTCATCTCACAGAGTTACAACCTCTGCCTTAAGAAGCAGTTTGCTAACACTTTTTTGGTGGAATCTGCAAAGTGATATTTGGGAGCCTATTGAGGCCCATGGTGATAAAGGAATTATCCTCACATAATAACTAAGAGAAGCTTTCTGAGAAACTGCATTGCCATGTGTGAATGCAACTCACAGAGTTACACGTTTCTCTTCAGTGATCAGTTTGTTAGCACAGTTTTCTGGAAATCTGCAATTAGATACTTCATAGCGCAATGAACATTACAGTGACAAAGGAAATTTCCACAGATGAAAACTAGAAAGAAGCTTTCTTAGAAACTTCTTGGTGATGTGTGAATTCATCTCACAGAGTTACACTTATGTTTCGTGGAGCAGTCCATTAACACTGTCTTTGGGGAAACTGAGAAGGGCTTCTTTGGATCACATTGAGGCCTACGCTGATAAAGGAAATTTCATCCGTTCAAAACGTGAAAGAAGCTTTCTGAGAAACTTCTTTCTGATCTGTGAGTTCATCTCACAGAGTTACAACCTCTGCCTTAAGAAGCAGTTTGCTAACACTTTTTTGGTGGAATCTGCAAAGTGATATTTGGGAGCCTATTGAGGCCCATGGTGATAAAGGAATTATCCTCACATAATAACTAAGGAGAAGCTTTCTGAGAAACTGCATTGCCATGTGTGAATGCAACTCACAGAGTTACACGTTTCTCTTCAGTGATCAGTTTGTTAGCACAGTTTTCTGGAAATCTGCAATTAGATACTTCATAGCGCAATGAACATTACAGTGACAAAGGAAATTTCCACAGATGAAAACTAGAAAGAAGCTTTCTTAGAAACTTCTTGGTGATGTGTGAATTCATCTCACAGAGTTACACTTATGTTTCGTGGAGCAGTCCATTAACACTGTCTTTGGGGAAACTGAGAAGGGCTTCTTTGGATCACATTGAGGCCTACGCTGATAAAGGAAATTTCATCCGTTCAAAACGTGAAAGAAGCTTTCTGAGAAACTTCTTTCTGATCTGTGAGTTCATCTCACAGAGTTACAACCTCTGCCTTAAGAAGCAGTTTGCTAACACTTTTTTGGTGGAATCTGCAAAGTGATATTTGGGAGCCTATTGAGGCCCATGGTGATAAAGGAATTATCCTCACATAATAACTAAGAGAAGCTTTCTGAGAAACTGCATTGCCATGTGTGAATGCAACTCACAGAGTTACACGTTTCTCTTCAGTGATCAGTTTGTTAGCACAGTTTTCTGGAAATCTGCAATTAGATACTTCATAGCGCAATGAACATTACAGTGACAAAGGAAATTTCCACAGATGAAAACTAGAAAGAAGCTTTCTTAGAAACTTCTTGGTGATGTGTGAATTCATCTCACAGAGTTACACTTATGTTTCGTGGAGCAGTCCATTAACACTGTCTTTGGGGAAACTGAGAAGGGCTTCTTTGGATCACATTGAGGCCTACGCTGATAAAGGAAATTTCATCCGTTCAAAACGTGAAAGAAGCTTTCTGAGAAACTTCTTTCTGATCTGTGAGTTCATCTCACAGAGTTACAACCTCTGCCTTAAGAAGCAGTTTGCTAACACTTTTTTGGTGGAATCTGCAAAGTGATATTTGGGAGCCTATTGAGGCCCATGGTGATAAAGGAATTATCCTCACATAATAACTAAGGAGAAGCTTTCTGAGAAACTGCATTGCCATGTGTGAATGCAACTCACAGAGTTACACGTTTCTCTTCAGTGATCAGTTTGTTAGCACAGTTTTCTGGAAATCTGCAATTAGATACTTCATAGCGCAATGAACATTACAGTGACAAAGGAAATTTCCACAGATGAAAACTAGAAAGAAGCTTTCTTAGAAACTTCTTGGTGATGTGTGAATTCATCTCACAGAGTTACACTTATGTTTCGTGGAGCAGTCCATTAACACTGTCTTTGGGGAAACTGAGAAGGGCTTCTTTGGATCACATTGAGGCCTACGCTGATAAAGGAAATTTCATCCGTTCAAAACGTGAAAGAAGCTTTCTGAGAAACTTCTTTCTGATCTGTGAGTTCATCTCACAGAGTTACAACCTCTGCCTTAAGAAGCAGTTTGCTAACACTTTTTTGGTGGAATCTGCAAAGTGATATTTGGGAGCCTATTGAGGCCCATGGTGATAAAGGAATTATCCTCACATAATAACTAAGGAGAAGCTTTCTGAGAAACTGCATTGCCATGTGTGAATGCAACTCACAGAGTTACACGTTTCTCTTCAGTGATCAGTTTGTTAGCACAGTTTTCTGGAAATCTGCAATTAGATACTTCATAGCGCAATGAACATTACAGTGACAAAGGAAATTTCCACAGATGAAAACTAGAAAGAAGCTTTCTTAGAAACTTCTTGGTGATGTGTGAATTCATCTCACAGAGTTACACTTATGTTTCGTGGAGCAGTCCATTAACACTGTCTTTGGGGAAACTGAGAAGGGCTTCTTTGGATCACATTGAGGCCTACGCTGATAAAGGAAATTTCATCCGTTCAAAACGTGAAAGAAGCTTTCTGAGAAACTTCTTTCTGATCTGTGAGTTCATCTCACAGAGTTACAACCTCTGCCTTAAGAAGCAGTTTGCTAACACTTTTTTGGTGGAATCTGCAAAGTGATATTTGGGAGCCTATTGAGGCCCATGGTGATAAAGGAATTATCCTCACATAATAACTAAGAGAAGCTTTCTGAGAAACTGCATTGCCATGTGTGAATGCAACTCACAGAGTTACACGTTTCTCTTCAGTGATCAGTTTGTTAGCACAGTTTTCTGGAAATCTGCAATTAGATACTTCATAGCGCAATGAACATTACAGTGACAAAGGAAATTTCCACAGATGAAAACTAGAAAGAAGCTTTCTTAGAAACTTCTTGGTGATGTGTGAATTCATCTCACAGAGTTACACTTATGTTTCGTGGAGCAGTCCATTAACACTGTCTTTGGGGAACTGAGAAGGGCTTCTTTGGATCACATTGAGGCCTACGCTGATAAAGGAAATTTCATCCGTTCAAAACGTGAAAGAAGCTTTCTGAGAAACTTCTTTCTGATCTGTGAGTTCATCTCACAGAGTTACAACCTCTGCCTTAAGAAGCAGTTTGCTAACACTCTTTTCGTGGAACCTGCAAAGTGATATTTGGGAGCCTATTGAGGCCCATGGTGATAAAGCAAATATCCTCACATAATAACTAAAGAGAAGCTTTCTGAGAAACTGCATTGCCATGTGTGAATGCAACTCACAGAGTTACACGTTTCTCTTCAGTGATCCCACAGTTTTCTGGAAATCTTGCAATTAGATACTTCATAGCGCAATGAACATTACAGTGACAAGGAATTTCCACCAGATGAAAATTAGAAAGAAGCTTTCTTAGAAACTTCTTGGTGATGTGTGAATTCATCTCACAGAGTTACACTTATGTTTCGTGGAGCAGTCCATTAACACTGTCTTTGGGAATCTGAGAAGGGCTTCTTTGGATCACATTGAGGCCTACGCTGATAAAGGAAATTTCATCCGTTCAAAACGCGAAAGAAGCTTTCTGAGAAACTTCTTTCTGATCTGTGAGTTCATCTCACAGAGTTACAACCTCTGCCTTAAGAAGCAGTTTGCTAACACTTTTTTGGTGGAATCTGCAAAGTGATATTTGGGAGCCTATTGAGGCCCATGGTGATAAAGGAATTATCCTCACATAATAACTAAAGAGAAGCTTTCTGAGAAACTGCATTGCCATGTGTGAATGCAACTCACAGAGTTACACGTTTCTCTTCAGTGATCAGTTTGTTAGCACAGTTTTCTGGAAATCTGCAATTAGATACTTCATAGCGCAATGAACATTACAGTGACAAAGGAAATTTCCACAGATGAAAACTAGAAAGAAGCTTTCTTAGAAACTTCTTGGTGATGTGTGAATTCATCTCACAGAGTTACACTTATGTTTCGTGGAGCAGTCCATTAACACTGTCTTTGGGGAAACTGAGAAGGGCTTCTTTGGATCACATTGAGGCCTACGCTGATAAAGGAAATTTCATCCGTTCAAAACGTGAAAGAAGCTTTCTGAGAAACTTCTTTCTGATCTGTGAGTTCATCTCACAGAGTTACAACCTCTGCCTTAAGAAGCAGTTTGCTAACACTTTTTTGGTGGAATCTGCAAAGTGATATTTGGGAGCCTATTGAGGCCCATGGTGATAAAGGAATTATCCTCACATAATAACTAAGGAGAAGCTTTCTGAGAAACTGCATTGCCATGTGTGAATGCAACTCACAGAGTTACACGTTTCTCTTCAGTGATCAGTTTGTTAGCACAGTTTTCTGGAAATCTGCAATTAGATACTTCATAGCGCAATGAACATTACAGTGACAAAGGAAATTTCCACAGATGAAAACTAGAAAGAAGCTTTCTTAGAAACTTCTTGGTGATGTGTGAATTCATCTCACAGAGTTACACTTATGTTTCGTGGAGCAGTCCATTAACACTGTCTTTGGGGAAACTGAGAAGGGCTTCTTTGGATCACATTGAGGCCTACGCTGATAAAGGAAATTTCATCCGTTCAAAACGTGAAAGAAGCTTTCTGAGAAACTTCTTTCTGATCTGTGAGTTCATCTCACAGAGTTACAACCTCTGCCTTAAGAAGCAGTTTGCTAACACTTTTTTGGTGGAATCTGCAAAGTGATATTTGGGAGCCTATTGAGGCCCATGGTGATAAAGGAATTATCCTCACATAATAACTAAGAGAAGCTTTCTGAGAAACTGCATTGCCATGTGTGAATGCAACTCACAGAGTTACACGTTTCTCTTCAGTGATCAGTTTGTTAGCACAGTTTTCTGGAAATCTGCAATTAGATACTTCATAGCGCAATGAACATTACAGTGACAAAGGAAATTTCCACAGATGAAAACTAGAAAGAAGCTTTCTTAGAAACTTCTTGGTGATGTGTGAATTCATCTCACAGAGTTACACTTATGTTTCGTGGAGCAGTCCATTAACACTGTCTTTGGGGAAACTGAGAAGGGCTTCTTTGGATCACATTGAGGCCTACGCTGATAAAGGAAATTTCATCCGTTCAAAACGTGAAAGAAGCTTTCTGAGAAACTTCTTTCTGATCTGTGAGTTCATCTCACAGAGTTACAACCTCTGCCTTAAGAAGCAGTTTGCTAACACTTTTTTGGTGGAATCTGCAAAGTGATATTTGGGAGCCTATTGAGGCCCATGGTGATAAAGGAATTATCCTCACATAATAACTAAGAGAAGCTTTCTGAGAAACTGCATTGCCATGTGTGAATGCAACTCACAGAGTTACACGTTTCTCTTCAGTGATCAGTTTGTTAGCACAGTTTTCTGGAAATCTGCAATTAGATACTTCATAGCGCAATGAACATTACAGTGACAAAGGAAATTTCCACAGATGAAAACTAGAAAGAAGCTTTCTTAGAAACTTCTTGGTGATGTGTGAATTCATCTCACAGAGTTACACTTATGTTTCGTGGAGCAGTCCATTAACACTGTCTTTGGGGAAACTGAGAAGGGCTTCTTTGGATCACATTGAGGCCTACGCTGATAAAGGAAATTTCATCCGTTCAAAACGTGAAAGAAGCTTTCTGAGAAACTTCTTTCTGATCTGTGAGTTCATCTCACAGAGTTACAACCTCTGCCTTAAGAAGCAGTTTGCTAACACTTTTTTGGTGGAATCTGCAAAGTGATATTTGGGAGCCTATTGAGGCCCATGGTGATAAAGGAATTATCCTCACATAATAACTAAGAGAAGCTTTCTGAGAAACTGCATTGCCATGTGTGAATGCAACTCACAGAGTTACACGTTTCTCTTCAGTGATCAGTTTGTTAGCACAGTTTTCTGGAAATCTGCAATTAGATACTTCATAGCGCAATGAACATTACAGTGACAAAGGAAATTTCCACAGATGAAAACTAGAAAGAAGCTTTCTTAGAAACTTCTTGGTGATGTGTGAATTCATCTCACAGAGTTACACTTATGTTTCGTGGAGCAGTCCATTAACACTGTCTTTGGGGAAACTGAGAAGGGCTTCTTTGGATCACATTGAGGCCTACGCTGATAAAGGAAATTTCATCCGTTCAAAACGTGAAAGAAGCTTTCTGAGAAACTTCTTTCTGATCTGTGAGTTCATCTCACAGAGTTACAACCTCTGCCTTAAGAAGCAGTTTGCTAACACTTTTTTGGTGGAATCTGCAAAGTGATATTTGGGAGCCTATTGAGGCCCATGGTGATAAAGGAATTATCCTCACATAATAACTAAGGAGAAGCTTTCTGAGAAACTGCATTGCCATGTGTGAATGCAACTCACAGAGTTACACGTTTCTCTTCAGTGATCAGTTTGTTAGCACAGTTTTCTGGAAATCTGCAATTAGATACTTCATAGCGCAATGAACATTACAGTGACAAAGGAAATTTCCACAGATGAAAACTAGAAAGAAGCTTTCTTAGAAACTTCTTGGTGATGTGTGAATTCATCTCACAGAGTTACACTTATGTTTCGTGGAGCAGTCCATTAACACTGTCTTTGGGGAAACTGAGAAGGGCTTCTTTGGATCACATTGAGGCCTACGCTGATAAAGGAAATTTCATCCGTTCAAAACGTGAAAGAAGCTTTCTGAGAAACTTCTTTCTGATCTGTGAGTTCATCTCACAGAGTTACAACCTCTGCCTTAAGAAGCAGTTTGCTAACACTTTTTTGGTGGAATCTGCAAAGTGATATTTGGGAGCCTATTGAGGCCCATGGTGATAAAGGAATTATCCTCACATAATAACTAAGGAGAAGCTTTCTGAGAAACTGCATTGCCATGTGTGAATGCAACTCACAGAGTTACACGTTTCTCTTCAGTGATCAGTTTGTTAGCACAGTTTTCTGGAAATCTGCAATTAGATACTTCATAGCGCAATGAACATTACAGTGACAAAGGAAATTTCCACAGATGAAAACTAGAAAGAAGCTTTCTTAGAAACTTCTTGGTGATGTGTGAATTCATCTCACAGAGTTACACTTATGTTTCGTGGAGCAGTCCATTAACACTGTCTTTGGGGAAACTGAGAAGGGCTTCTTTGGATCACATTGAGGCCTACGCTGATAAAGGAAATTTCATCCGTTCAAAACGTGAAAGAAGCTTTCTGAGAAACTTCTTTCTGATCTGTGAGTTCATCTCACAGAGTTACAACCTCTGCCTTAAGAAGCAGTTTGCTAACACTTTTTTGGTGGAATCTGCAAAGTGATATTTGGGAGCCTATTGAGGCCCATGGTGATAAAGGAATTATCCTCACATAATAACTAAGAGAAGCTTTCTGAGAAACTGCATTGCCATGTGTGAATGCAACTCACAGAGTTACACGTTTCTCTTCAGTGATCAGTTTGTTAGCACAGTTTTCTGGAAATCTGCAATTAGATACTTCATAGCGCAATGAACATTACAGTGACAAAGGAAATTTCCACAGATGAAAACTAGAAAGAAGCTTTCTTAGAAACTTCTTGGTGATGTGTGAATTCATCTCACAGAGTTACACTTATGTTTCGTGGAGCAGTCCATTAACACTGTCTTTGGGGAAACTGAGAAGGGCTTCTTTGGATCACATTGAGGCCTACGCTGATAAAGGAAATTTCATCCGTTCAAAACGTGAAAGAAGCTTTCTGAGAAACTTCTTTCTGATCTGTGAGTTCATCTCACAGAGTTACAACCTCTGCCTTAAGAAGCAGTTTGCTAACACTTTTTTGGTGGAATCTGCAAAGTGATATTTGGGAGCCTATTGAGGCCCATGGTGATAAAGGAATTATCCTCACATAATAACTAAGAGAAGCTTTCTGAGAAACTGCATTGCCATGTGTGAATGCAACTCACAGAGTTACACGTTTCTCTTCAGTGATCAGTTTGTTAGCACAGTTTTCTGGAAATCTGCAATTAGATACTTCATAGCGCAATGAACATTACAGTGACAAAGGAAATTTCCACAGATGAAAACTAGAAAGAAGCTTTCTTAGAAACTTCTTGGTGATGTGTGAATTCATCTCACAGAGTTACACTTATGTTTCGTGGAGCAGTCCATTAACACTGTCTTTGGGGAAACTGAGAAGGGCTTCTTTGGATCACATTGAGGCCTACGCTGATAAAGGAAATTTCATCCGTTCAAAACGTGAAAGAAGCTTTCTGAGAAACTTCTTTCTGATCTGTGAGTTCATCTCACAGAGTTACAACCTCTGCCTTAAGAAGCAGTTTGCTAACACTTTTTTGGTGGAATCTGCAAAGTGATATTTGGGAGCCTATTGAGGCCCATGGTGATAAAGGAATTATCCTCACATAATAACTAAGGAGAAGCTTTCTGAGAAACTGCATTGCCATGTGTGAATGCAACTCACAGAGTTACACGTTTCTCTTCAGTGATCAGTTTGTTAGCACAGTTTTCTGGAAATCTGCAATTAGATACTTCATAGCGCAATGAACATTACAGTGACAAAGGAAATTTCCACAGATGAAAACTAGAAAGAAGCTTTCTTAGAAACTTCTTGGTGATGTGTGAATTCATCTCACAGAGTTACACTTATGTTTCGTGGAGCAGTCCATTAACACTGTCTTTGGGGAAACTGAGAAGGGCTTCTTTGGATCACATTGAGGCCTACGCTGATAAAGGAAATTTCATCCGTTCAAAACGTGAAAGAAGCTTTCTGAGAAACTTCTTTCTGATCTGTGAGTTCATCTCACAGAGTTACAACCTCTGCCTTAAGAAGCAGTTTGCTAACACTTTTTTGGTGGAATCTGCAAAGTGATATTTGGGAGCCTATTGAGGCCCATGGTGATAAAGGAATTATCCTCACATAATAACTAAGAGAAGCTTTCTGAGAAACTGCATTGCCATGTGTGAATGCAACTCACAGAGTTACACGTTTCTCTTCAGTGATCAGTTTGTTAGCACAGTTTTCTGGAAATCTGCAATTAGATACTTCATAGCGCAATGAACATTACAGTGACAAAGGAAATTTCCACAGATGAAAACTAGAAAGAAGCTTTCTTAGAAACTTCTTGGTGATGTGTGAATTCATCTCACAGAGTTACACTTATGTTTCGTGGAGCAGTCCATTAACACTGTCTTTGGGGAAACTGAGAAGGGCTTCTTTGGATCACATTGAGGCCTACGCTGATAAAGGAAATTTCATCCGTTCAAAACGTGAAAGAAGCTTTCTGAGAAACTTCTTTCTGATCTGTGAGTTCATCTCACAGAGTTACAACCTCTGCCTTAAGAAGCAGTTTGCTAACACTTTTTTGGTGGAATCTGCAAAGTGATATTTGGGAGCCTATTGAGGCCCATGGTGATAAAGGAATTATCCTCACATAATAACTAAGGAGAAGCTTTCTGAGAAACTGCATTGCCATGTGTGAATGCAACTCACAGAGTTACACGTTTCTCTTCAGTGATCAGTTTGTTAGCACAGTTTTCTGGAAATCTGCAATTAGATACTTCATAGCGCAATGAACATTACAGTGACAAAGGAAATTTCCACAGATGAAAACTAGAAAGAAGCTTTCTTAGAAACTTCTTGGTGATGTGTGAATTCATCTCACAGAGTTACACTTATGTTTCGTGGAGCAGTCCATTAACACTGTCTTTGGGGAAACTGAGAAGGGCTTCTTTGGATCACATTGAGGCCTACGCTGATAAAGGAAATTTCATCCGTTCAAAACGTGAAAGAAGCTTTCTGAGAAACTTCTTTCTGATCTGTGAGTTCATCTCACAGAGTTACAACCTCTGCCTTAAGAAGCAGTTTGCTAACACTTTTTTGGTGGAATCTGCAAAGTGATATTTGGGAGCCTATTGAGGCCCATGGTGATAAAGGAATTATCCTCACATAATAACTAAGGAGAAGCTTTCTGAGAAACTGCATTGCCATGTGTGAATGCAACTCACAGAGTTACACGTTTCTCTTCAGTGATCAGTTTGTTAGCACAGTTTTCTGGAAATCTGCAATTAGATACTTCATAGCGCAATGAACATTACAGTGACAAAGGAAATTTCCACAGATGAAAACTAGAAAGAAGCTTTCTTAGAAACTTCTTGGTGATGTGTGAATTCATCTCACAGAGTTACACTTATGTTTCGTGGAGCAGTCCATTAACACTGTCTTTGGGGAAACTGAGAAGGGCTTCTTTGGATCACATTGAGGCCTACGCTGATAAAGGAAATTTCATCCGTTCAAAACGTGAAAGAAGCTTTCTGAGAAACTTCTTTCTGATCTGTGAGTTCATCTCACAGAGTTACAACCTCTGCCTTAAGAAGCAGTTTGCTAACACTTTTTTGGTGGAATCTGCAAAGTGATATTTGGGAGCCTATTGAGGCCCATGGTGATAAAGGAATTATCCTCACATAATAACTAAGAGAAGCTTTCTGAGAAACTGCATTGCCATGTGTGAATGCAACTCACAGAGTTACACGTTTCTCTTCAGTGATCAGTTTGTTAGCACAGTTTTCTGGAAATCTGCAATTAGATACTTCATAGCGCAATGAACATTACAGTGACAAAGGAAATTTCCACAGATGAAAACTAGAAAGAAGCTTTCTTAGAAACTTCTTGGTGATGTGTGAATTCATCTCACAGAGTTACACTTATGTTTCGTGGAGCAGTCCATTAACACTGTCTTTGGGGAAACTGAGAAGGGCTTCTTTGGATCACATTGAGGCCTACGCTGATAAAGGAAATTTCATCCGTTCAAAACGTGAAAGAAGCTTTCTGAGAAACTTCTTTCTGATCTGTGAGTTCATCTCACAGAGTTACAACCTCTGCCTTAAGAAGCAGTTTGCTAACACTTTTTTGGTGGAATCTGCAAAGTGATATTTGGGAGCCTATTGAGGCCCATGGTGATAAAGGAATTATCCTCACATAATAACTAAGGAGAAGCTTTCTGAGAAACTGCATTGCCATGTGTGAATGCAACTCACAGAGTTACACGTTTCTCTTCAGTGATCAGTTTGTTAGCACAGTTTTCTGGAAATCTGCAATTAGATACTTCATAGCGCAATGAACATTACAGTGACAAAGGAAATTTCCACAGATGAAAACTAGAAAGAAGCTTTCTTAGAAACTTCTTGGTGATGTGTGAATTCATCTCACAGAGTTACACTTATGTTTCGTGGAGCAGTCCATTAACACTGTCTTTGGGGAAACTGAGAAGGGCTTCTTTGGATCACATTGAGGCCTACGCTGATAAAGGAAATTTCATCCGTTCAAAACGTGAAAGAAGCTTTCTGAGAAACTTCTTTCTGATCTGTGAGTTCATCTCACAGAGTTACAACCTCTGCCTTAAGAAGCAGTTTGCTAACACTTTTTTGGTGGAATCTGCAAAGTGATATTTGGGAGCCTATTGAGGCCCATGGTGATAAAGGAATTATCCTCACATAATAACTAAGGAGAAGCTTTCTGAGAAACTGCATTGCCATGTGTGAATGCAACTCACAGAGTTACACGTTTCTCTTCAGTGATCAGTTTGTTAGCACAGTTTTCTGGAAATCTGCAATTAGATACTTCATAGCGCAATGAACATTACAGTGACAAAGGAAATTTCCACAGATGAAAACTAGAAAGAAGCTTTCTTAGAAACTTCTTGGTGATGTGTGAATTCATCTCACAGAGTTACACTTATGTTTCGTGGAGCAGTCCATTAACACTGTCTTTGGGGAAACTGAGAAGGGCTTCTTTGGATCACATTGAGGCCTACGCTGATAAAGGAAATTTCATCCGTTCAAAACGTGAAAGAAGCTTTCTGAGAAACTTCTTTCTGATCTGTGAGTTCATCTCACAGAGTTACAACCTCTGCCTTAAGAAGCAGTTTGCTAACACTTTTTTGGTGGAATCTGCAAAGTGATATTTGGGAGCCTATTGAGGCCCATGGTGATAAAGGAATTATCCTCACATAATAACTAAGGAGAAGCTTTCTGAGAAACTGCATTGCCATGTGTGAATGCAACTCACAGAGTTACACGTTTCTCTTCAGTGATCAGTTTGTTAGCACAGTTTTCTGGAAATCTGCAATTAGATACTTCATAGCGCAATGAACATTACAGTGACAAAGGAAATTTCCACAGATGAAAACTAGAAAGAAGCTTTCTTAGAAACTTCTTGGTGATGTGTGAATTCATCTCACAGAGTTACACTTATGTTTCGTGGAGCAGTCCATTAACACTGTCTTTGGGGAAACTGAGAAGGGCTTCTTTGGATCACATTGAGGCCTACGCTGATAAAGGAAATTTCATCCGTTCAAAACGTGAAAGAAGCTTTCTGAGAAACTTCTTTCTGATCTGTGAGTTCATCTCACAGAGTTACAACCTCTGCCTTAAGAAGCAGTTTGCTAACACTTTTTTGGTGGAATCTGCAAAGTGATATTTGGGAGCCTATTGAGGCCCATGGTGATAAAGGAATTATCCTCACATAATAACTAAGAGAAGCTTTCTGAGAAACTGCATTGCCATGTGTGAATGCAACTCACAGAGTTACACGTTTCTCTTCAGTGATCAGTTTGTTAGCACAGTTTTCTGGAAATCTGCAATTAGATACTTCATAGCGCAATGAACATTACAGTGACAAAGGAAATTTCCACAGATGAAAACTAGAAAGAAGCTTTCTTAGAAACTTCTTGGTGATGTGTGAATTCATCTCACAGAGTTACACTTATGTTTCGTGGAGCAGTCCATTAACACTGTCTTTGGGGAAACTGAGAAGGGCTTCTTTGGATCACATTGAGGCCTACGCTGATAAAGGAAATTTCATCCGTTCAAAACGTGAAAGAAGCTTTCTGAGAAACTTCTTTCTGATCTGTGAGTTCATCTCACAGAGTTACAACCTCTGCCTTAAGAAGCAGTTTGCTAACACTTTTTTGGTGGAATCTGCAAAGTGATATTTGGGAGCCTATTGAGGCCCATGGTGATAAAGGAATTATCCTCACATAATAACTAAGAGAAGCTTTCTGAGAAACTGCATTGCCATGTGTGAATGCAACTCACAGAGTTACACGTTTCTCTTCAGTGATCAGTTTGTTAGCACAGTTTTCTGGAAATCTGCAATTAGATACTTCATAGCGCAATGAACATTACAGTGACAAAGGAAATTTCCACAGATGAAAACTAGAAAGAAGCTTTCTTAGAAACTTCTTGGTGATGTGTGAATTCATCTCACAGAGTTACACTTATGTTTCGTGGAGCAGTCCATTAACACTGTCTTTGGGGAAACTGAGAAGGGCTTCTTTGGATCACATTGAGGCCTACGCTGATAAAGGAAATTTCATCCGTTCAAAACGTGAAAGAAGCTTTCTGAGAAACTTCTTTCTGATCTGTGAGTTCATCTCACAGAGTTACAACCTCTGCCTTAAGAAGCAGTTTGCTAACACTTTTTTGGTGGAATCTGCAAAGTGATATTTGGGAGCCTATTGAGGCCCATGGTGATAAAGGAATTATCCTCACATAATAACTAAGAGAAGCTTTCTGAGAAACTGCATTGCCATGTGTGAATGCAACTCACAGAGTTACACGTTTCTCTTCAGTGATCAGTTTGTTAGCACAGTTTTCTGGAAATCTGCAATTAGATACTTCATAGCGCAATGAACATTACAGTGACAAAGGAAATTTCCACAGATGAAAACTAGAAAGAAGCTTTCTTAGAAACTTCTTGGTGATGTGTGAATTCATCTCACAGAGTTACACTTATGTTTCGTGGAGCAGTCCATTAACACTGTCTTTGGGGAAACTGAGAAGGGCTTCTTTGGATCACATTGAGGCCTACGCTGATAAAGGAAATTTCATCCGTTCAAAACGTGAAAGAAGCTTTCTGAGAAACTTCTTTCTGATCTGTGAGTTCATCTCACAGAGTTACAACCTCTGCCTTAAGAAGCAGTTTGCTAACACTTTTTTGGTGGAATCTGCAAAGTGATATTTGGGAGCCTATTGAGGCCCATGGTGATAAAGGAATTATCCTCACATAATAACTAAGAGAAGCTTTCTGAGAAACTGCATTGCCATGTGTGAATGCAACTCACAGAGTTACACGTTTCTCTTCAGTGATCAGTTTGTTAGCACAGTTTTCTGGAAATCTGCAATTAGATACTTCATAGCGCAATGAACATTACAGTGACAAAGGAAATTTCCACAGATGAAAACTAGAAAGAAGCTTTCTTAGAAACTTCTTGGTGATGTGTGAATTCATCTCACAGAGTTACACTTATGTTTCGTGGAGCAGTCCATTAACACTGTCTTTGGGGAAACTGAGAAGGGCTTCTTTGGATCACATTGAGGCCTACGCTGATAAAGGAAATTTCATCCGTTCAAAACGTGAAAGAAGCTTTCTGAGAAACTTCTTTCTGATCTGTGAGTTCATCTCACAGAGTTACAACCTCTGCCTTAAGAAGCAGTTTGCTAACACTTTTTTGGTGGAATCTGCAAAGTGATATTTGGGAGCCTATTGAGGCCCATGGTGATAAAGGAATTATCCTCACATAATAACTAAGGAGAAGCTTTCTGAGAAACTGCATTGCCATGTGTGAATGCAACTCACAGAGTTACACGTTTCTCTTCAGTGATCAGTTTGTTAGCACAGTTTTCTGGAAATCTGCAATTAGATACTTCATAGCGCAATGAACATTACAGTGACAAAGGAAATTTCCACAGATGAAAACTAGAAAGAAGCTTTCTTAGAAACTTCTTGGTGATGTGTGAATTCATCTCACAGAGTTACACTTATGTTTCGTGGAGCAGTCCATTAACACTGTCTTTGGGGAAACTGAGAAGGGCTTCTTTGGATCACATTGAGGCCTACGCTGATAAAGGAAATTTCATCCGTTCAAAACGTGAAAGAAGCTTTCTGAGAAACTTCTTTCTGATCTGTGAGTTCATCTCACAGAGTTACAACCTCTGCCTTAAGAAGCAGTTTGCTAACACTTTTTTGGTGGAATCTGCAAAGTGATATTTGGGAGCCTATTGAGGCCAATGGTGATAAAGGAATTATCCTCACATAATAACTAAGGAGAAGCTTTCTGAGAAACTGCATTGCCATGTGTGAATGCAACTCACAGAGTTACACGTTTCTCTTCAGTGATCAGTTTGTTAGCACAGTTTTCTGGAAATCTGCAATTAGATACTTCATAGCGCAATGAACATTACAGTGACAAAGGAAATTTCCACAGATGAAAACTAGAAAGAAGCTTTCTTAGAAACTTCTTGGTGATGTGTGAATTCATCTCACAGAGTTACACTTATGTTTCGTGGAGCAGTCCATTAACACTGTCTTTGGGGAAACTGAGAAGGGCTTCTTTGGATCACATTGAGGCCTACGCTGATAAAGGAAATTTCATCCGTTCAAAACGTGAAAGAAGCTTTCTGAGAAACTTCTTTCTGATCTGTGAGTTCATCTCACAGAGTTACAACCTCTGCCTTAAGAAGCAGTTTGCTAACACTTTTTTGGTGGAATCTGCAAAGTGATATTTGGGAGCCTATTGAGGCCCATGGTGATAAAGGAATTATCCTCACATAATAACTAAGAGAAGCTTTCTGAGAAACTGCATTGCCATGTGTGAATGCAACTCACAGAGTTACACGTTTCTCTTCAGTGATCAGTTTGTTAGCACAGTTTTCTGGAAATCTGCAATTAGATACTTCATAGCGCAATGAACATTACAGTGACAAAGGAAATTTCCACAGATGAAAACTAGAAAGAAGCTTTCTTAGAAACTTCTTGGTGATGTGTGAATTCATCTCACAGAGTTACACTTATGTTTCGTGGAGCAGTCCATTAACACTGTCTTTGGGGAAACTGAGAAGGGCTTCTTTGGATCACATTGAGGCCTACGCTGATAAAGGAAATTTCATCCGTTCAAAACGTGAAAGAAGCTTTCTGAGAAACTTCTTTCTGATCTGTGAGTTCATCTCACAGAGTTACAACCTCTGCCTTAAGAAGCAGTTTGCTAACACTTTTTGGTGGAATCTGCAAAGTGATATTTGGGAGCCTATTGAGGCCCATGGTGATAAAGGAATATCCTCACATAATAACTAAAGAGAAGCTTTCTGAGAAACTGCATTGCCATGTGTGAATGCAACTCACAGAGTTACACGTTTCTCTTCAGTGATCAGTTTGTTAGCACAGTTTTCTGGAAATCTGCAATTAGATACTTCATAGCGCAATGAACATTACAGTGACAAAGGAAATTTCCACAGATGAAAACTAGAAAGAAGCTTTCTTAGAAACTTCTTGGTGATGTGTGAATTCATCTCACAGAGTTACACTTATGTTTCGTGGAGCAGTCCATTAACACTGTCTTTGGGGAAACTGAGAAGGGCTTCTTTGGATCACATTGAGGCCTACGCTGATAAAGGAAATTTCATCCGTTCAAAACGTGAAAGAAGCTTTCTGAGAAACTTCTTTCTGATCTGTGAGTTCATCTCACAGAGTTACAACCTCTGCCTTAAGAAGCAGTTTGCTAACACTTTTTTGGTGGAATCTGCAAAGTGATATTTGGGAGCCTATTGAGGCCAATGGTGATAAAGGAATTATCCTCACATAATAACTAAGGAGAAGCTTTCTGAGAAACTGCATTGCCATGTGTGAATGCAACTCACAGAGTTACACGTTTCTCTTCAGTGATCAGTTTGTTAGCACAGTTTTCTGGAAATCTGCAATTAGATACTTCATAGCGCAATGAACATTACAGTGACAAAGGAAATTTCCACAGATGAAAACTAGAAAGAAGCTTTCTTAGAAACTTCTTGGTGATGTGTGAATTCATCTCACAGAGTTACACTTATGTTTCGTGGAGCAGTCCATTAACACTGTCTTTGGGGAAACTGAGAAGGGCTTCTTTGGATCACATTGAGGCCTACGCTGATAAAGGAAATTTCATCCGTTCAAAACGTGAAAGAAGCTTTCTGAGAAACTTCTTTCTGATCTGTGAGTTCATCTCACAGAGTTACAACCTCTGCCTTAAGAAGCAGTTTGCTAACACTTTTTGGTGGAATCTGCAAAGTGATATTTGGGAGCCTATTGAGGCCCATGGTGATAAAGGAATTATCCTCACATAATAACTAAGAGAAGCTTTCTGAGAAACTGCATTGCCATGTGTGAATGCAACTCACAGAGTTACACGTTTCTCTTCAGTGATCAGTTTGTTAGCACAGTTTTCTGGAATCTGCAATTAGATACTTCATAGCGCAATGAACATTACAGTGACAAAGGAAATTTCCACAGATGAAAACTAGAAAGAAGCTTTCTTAGAAACTTCTTGGTGATGTGTGAATTCATCTCACAGAGTTACACTTATGTTTCGTGGAGCAGTCCATTAACACTGTCTTTGGGGAAACTGAGAAGGGCTTCTTTGGATCACATTGAGGCCTACGCTGATAAAGGAAATTTCATCCGTTCAAAACGTGAAAGAAGCTTTCTGAGAAACTTCTTTCTGATCTGTGAGTTCATCTCACAGAGTTACAACCTCTGCCTTAAGAAGCAGTTTGCTAACACTTTTTTGGTGGAATCTGCAAAGTGATATTTGGGAGCCTATTGAGGCCAATGGTGATAAAGGAATTATCCTCACATAATAACTAA